>NW_022147041.1:193196-449797 GCF_002938485.1 Sitophilus oryzae
TTTTTTTTTTGGATAAATATACTGAAAATAGTCTTCTATTTCAGATTTTGTCCTTGAATTGAGTATTTTATTTTTTGTGAAAGAGCCCATTCATAGGTACAAGGTGCTGAAGGTAGGTAAATACAGAACTCAATTTTCTTAAAATATTAGTGCCGATTTTGAGAAGTTGTAGATAATATTAATGTCCGCACTAGATAACTACTATAACGTCCGCACTAGAATCAGAATCCTGAGATGCTACGTGCTCTCAACCCTTCTGTATGGAGCAGAGGCGTGGACCCTTCCGACGCATCATGCACGCCTGTGGAGGCATTTGAGATGTGGTGCTATCGGCGCATGCTTAGGATTTCGTGGGTGCATCGCGTGTCAAATGAAACTGTACTACACCGCATCAACAAGGAGTTGGAGTTTCTGGTGAATGTCAAATGTAGAAAACTGGAATACTTCGGACACATCATGCGGAACGAGAAATACTACTACAAAAAAGCCGCGAGATTAATCCGGTTATACCCTTTGTTATTCATAAAATCGAAGTCTTCTACATACATTCATTGAATTTCTTTACATATTCTGTATCTTCGTTCTCAATTTAGTTCTGAATCCAGTTTCTTACTCAAACTTTATACGCTTTTTAACATTTTCCTTTTTTCTACTTGTTATTTTAAAATGGAATAGGTACGTGTACTCGTTTTAGTAAAAATCTAAGACTTGCAAAATCATCAGCAAGTATTTGCTGAGAAAGCTATCGCAGGGTAGTTGCAGGTAGACAAGAGGTATAACAGTATCTATTATAATATGAATCGAATAAGTCCATTTAACATAACTAAGTACTCAAAACTTCTAGAAACAATACTGTGTCATACTTCAAATAAAAATAATAAAAAAATGTTTATGCAAAGAGATGTTTCAAATTAAGTAAATAATATAGAAGCATCTTTGTTGCGTATTATTCAATAGAATCAGTTTTCTGTAAGTAAGTTTACTCCATCTTTAAACAAGCTAAAAACTAAATAGTCTATTTCATGGTACATTTATTCCAGAAAAGCTTCAGAAGTTTTTAAACAGTTAACTATACGTTATAAGAGTTCAGCTCATTTCCGTAATATATAGTGAAAAATAAGACCAAAGGGATAACCGCTGTTCAACGTTTTATTGCCCCTTAAGCAACGGTACAACTACGTTCGTAGTTTCCAGAAAATTTCAAAAATATATATGGGTCACTGATTTGTGTAGCCAGAATCGAATGTGTACTTAAGCAGAACGTCCGAGCTAATAATTTCCGAAGAAATTGCACTTTAAGCGATATTTTGTGACCGTATATTGCTTTATAAATTTCGGTTCCAAATGTGTTTGGCTTAAAGGAACATTAGGTTCGGGATTTAGGACTAGAACAGTATTTACGTGAACTTTAAACGCTCTTAGGGAAGATACATTTTGTTAAAACTTGTTGTTTTACTTTCTGTTCTCTAAAACTAGATATTCTTTAAAATAAAGAGCTAATAGTAATAATGTAATAAATGTAAGAAATATTGCGTGAATTTTTATCTTAGTATTTATTTATACCTGATTTATATTAGGCAGTGTTTAATATACTGTTTTATATACCTTTTGTTTTATACACTTTCTCGAATGGGAATATGACATACCGCCTTTCTGTCTCTGAAATTTAGTCTTAGGTAGATTAATTTCCTCTCAAAAACTTTCTTTAAACATTTTGACTATATTCAATATTATTAAAATTATAAATTTTTAATAATTATGTTTATTTAGTAAATGAAAGGGACAATAGGTATGCACTTTTTATTTGGGTTATTCTCAAATAAAAATTATTAATTCTGGAATCATTATTATCACATAATAGATGAAAGAAATTTGTGAAATTTGTGTTATTAGAGGGAGAGATCAAATCTAGAAACTCCAACTATCCAAAAACAGTAATAGTTTTACATATTCTCTTTAGAAAATTTGTATTCAAATAAAGATCCATTAAAAATTATTAGGAAATATTAATTACATAATTTAGGTTACCTTTATTTTTATTATTCATAGATTTCGTCAAAGCTTTTGACAGTATCCCCCATGCGATGGTATGGAAAACTCTAAACGAAAAATGTGTTATCGGAAAACTAATCAACATAATAAAAAAAAATTACAGGAATGTAATTAAAACGTTCGGTTAAAAATATTTAATTTGAATTAAAAAAAAATAATTTTAATCTGTTTTTAAAAAAATAGTGTTCTCGAATAGTTGCATTTAGATATTTTAAATAGTTTTTTTCTTTGTTCTTTGTATTTTTTTTGCTTCCGACGACGGAAAGAGATATACTTTCCGAAACGTTCAGCATTTTTTTGTCCGTTAGGCAAATTTGTTTAGTAGTAACCCACTGCTAACAGTCTCCGTTGGATTAACGCAGCACTGTTTACAAAAAATAACTATTTTATTTTGTAGATTTTCTTACAGTGGCGAAATACCCATAAGACTTTTTGGAGACTCCATTTAATGTAGGAAACAAAAATGTCGAGAACGTAACGGTGCCGGATACGCGGATATTGTAGCAGAATCAGAAAGAAACAGCGAGCCAACTAATATCCATTTGGACCTCCCATAAACTCTCCACACAAACAAAATTACGAATAGCCAATTCTTACTACAATAATATGACTGTAAGACATGGAAAGTGACGAGAATGCCTACCAATCGCCCACAGGTATTTATCAATCGCTGTTTGAAGAAAATAATAAAAATATTTTAGCCGGACACTATAGGCCATACCGACCTGTTTCATCTTACAAACTAAAAAGAAGAAGGCATTGAAATTCGCAAAAGAAAATAGGGATGGATAGGTCACACTTTGCGGAAACCTGATGGTAACCATAGCGAAATCAGCGTTAAAGTGGAATCCCCAAGGCAAAAGAAAACAAGGACGACCTGCCCAAACATCGAGACGTTCTATAGCGGATGAGCTTCAACATATAGGGTCAATATGGAACGAAACAAAAACAACTGCCAGAAATAGAACTCGATGGACAGCTTTGACTAAAGCCCTTTGCTCCGCAGAGGAGATATAGGATCATATATAAGAAATATTAATACATTTCTCTCCATAGATGGTTCTAATTAAGAAAATCATGCAACCTTTACACCTTACTTTTAACACTGAACGCATGTTTCGCTAACCATGATAGCTTCATCAGCAGATGACTAAAACTATTTTATTCATATGCTGATGATGCTAACGTGGTTAGCAAAACGCGCTTCCTTTATTAAAAGAAAAATACTTTGGTTTATTGTGGTAACTAGTGTTTAATTGTTATTTTTATTTTTTTCTACGTAACATAAGAGATTGGACCCACACCGACGGAAACACCCTTATTCACCAAGCTCTGGACAGAGAGTCATATTAATCGCCAACCTCAACAGAGAAGGCACCTAGGAGGGGGAGGAGTGTTTTATTCTGCTAATATTTAATGGCTGATCGATTCCCGGTTATCTTCATTTTTGCAATAATCCGTAGATCAAATCGCAGAAACAACTGTCAACCAATTTACATCAAAATCTTACTGCCTTCGAAATCCAATTTCGTGAATTTTGCTACATGAATGTTGCCGTGTATTTGGCGACCTCGCAAACTCATTACCATATTTATCGAGATAATTTATGTATACAAAAAAAATATTTCGAAAATTGGAGTTGCTAATTTCCGCATTTATGGAAGTGAAGATCTGACAATTTTCATTCCAGCATTTTGCGGAATACTGGTCCAAGCTGTATACGGTATAACCCTTTAAGAACTTTTATTCTAATTAGCTTCAAAATTGGGTTTACACACCTGTCATCCGTCCTTCATTATTATTTCGTGTCTCATTGTCTCCTCTTCCTCCCAAAACCCAAGGAGGTCAATTAGTAGGACAAAAAGACCACAACAAGAACCCAAGCAAATTTAATGCCTTATTTTCGGTCAGACCACAATGTTACCGCTTAAATTTATCGAGTTTGGAAGGCTGGAGCCAATTAACATGCGCGATGTGTACGTATGTGCTCGTTCATTAAGCAAATTTACGTCTAGAACCGCTGCCTGTGTGGCAAATTTCCTATGAAAAAACCGCGCGCCGATATTTGAGTCGTTTGCCTAAACTATTAACGGGAATTAAACAATTTGCATAAAGTTGTACTTATATACAGTTTGAAAATTTGCCGTTATTAAATTAGGAAAACTAGAGAGGCGCGGGATTTACGCGGGGCTGACGGGCTAAAAACGGAATACGCTCCGGAGTTTTTGTTTGCTTTATAAGTTTCGGGGGAACAATTTGGCTTTAAGCGCCGCAGAGTTATGTATTTCCATAATTTCCAGCTAAAAATAAACTTAGCGCGCGGTGACACGTGTCAAACTTAAGCACGTAATATGATTTATAAATTTGGAACACGAAATTCAACAAAACTGTTATTTTTCAGTCGGCTCTTTGTATGTAGCGTATACGTTATAAGTTTAATATTAATGCTTGTAGCAATTCAACGAGGTTTAAGGAATAACTTCAACAAGGATGAGTTATGAGACCATGGATATTTCTTATCTTTATATAGCGCGTATTGCATCTCCGACCTGAACATACGAAATCCCATACAAACTTTATAAATTATAAATAAAGTTCTCAATAGAGAAAAATATATTTCAAACTTTTTAAAGAATCTTTGAAATGAAGCAACTTGTTCGTTTTGAATAATTTATATAAATTCTTTTTTGAATTATGAGCGATACAAAAACTCTAAATTAACCGAAAACTTAAAATAATCAACAATTTCAAATTATATCACAATACCTATTACCTCATATCAACAACTGTTAAACAATTAAGCATCGAAAATTACTGCCTTCCAAATCCAATATCGTTAATTTTGCAGCACGCATGTTGCCGTCTACTTGATGAGCTTGTACACTTATTGCCATATCTTCGTATTGTTACGTTTTTCGTCGGTTCCGTGTGGATAGAAAGTCACAATTTATTTAAACACTATTTATTTAACACTAATTAACAAAAATAATAACGATAAAAGACTTATAGAACTATTTACAAACGATTTATAACTAAGAATTTATTTTGAATTTTAGCGCGTCAACTGTATATTTATAACTGCCCTCTCTAGGCTACTACTGCCGCCGGCTTTTATACCGACAGGTAAAAGAAATCTAGAATAGTCCAAAGATCGTTAGGCGCATAGGGAAGGTTTTCGAATGTTCTCGTATGTACGAGTCCATTCTAGTGGGTCTCGATTCTTCTCGAACGAATGAATCATTGCGGTGTCTATGCAATGTTAAGGTCATCCGAGGGCGGGCCATATTGTGAGGTTAGGTCGAGTCCACACCGGCTCGCAACACTGCCCCCTTCTTAGGCACATGCTCGTCCCGAGATGTATACGGTGAATGAGGTATTTGCAAAGCTGGCCCCTGGTACATTGCGAAGTCTGGTAGAAATAGCAGTCTACAGTTTTCTCTCCCGATCTCAGCTTTGGGTTGTAGCAGCAAACGAGGATCTCGATTCCCGTAAATCTGAACAAGACTTCAATCATGTTCCGGATTGTACGCCAACTCAAACCATCGAGTCCACACGCCAGCTTCGGAATGGCTAATCGTGCAATGTTGTTGTTTAGCAGGGCTTCTCTCAGTTCAATCAGGGTCTTCCATAGATTGAGATAAGTCGGCTTACTCGGGGACCATTCCTTGGTGACCAGGTAGAAGATGTGCCTTGCTTGACCATGTGCATTGTCGGTTAGCCTCAAGACGCTTCCAACCTCTGGATCCTGTCGGCGTAGTTCTCCGACACGCCCAAACTTCTCATTGAACGTCGCAGCGATTCCTCTGGACATCCGCAAATCTCGAGCCACACAATGAGCGAGCGAATAATCAGGAGGCACGGAAAAGAGGTCTCGTTGATCTTCTTTGGTTACACCATAGCGAGCCTTCTCACTGCTGTTGTATCGGGCCATGAAATCGTCAAAGGACATCTCCGAATCAGGGGGATCAAAGCTGCAGGTTCTCACGGTCCCAGCACGATCTTCTATTTCGCCTTGGTAGGGGCTCAAACGGTTGAAATGGACTACCCTCGGTTTTCCTTTTGGCAATTTTCTGATACGGTATACGACGTCATTAATTCTATCCATGACTTCGTATGGCCCTTCCCACGAGGATTGTAGCTTCGGAGATAACCCACGACGTCTCTGCGGGTTATATAGCCACACCAACTTCCCTGGTTGGTATCCTCCATGCTCAGCTTGAATGTCGTAGTGTTCCTTCATTCGGTCACTAGCACTTTGAATATTTAGGCGGACTCTCTGATGAATGTCGTCCATCCTTTGACGTAGTGTGTGGACATAATCTTCTCCGGCGACTTCTTCTCCCGGTCGGCAACCAAATTTCAGATCACAGGGTAGGCGCACTTCCCGTCCCATAACGATGCTGGCTGGAGTTTGCCCTGTAGATTCTTGGACGGATGAACGGTAGGCCAACAGGAACAGGTGAAGAAATTTGTCCCAGTCTCTTTGGTGGTCAGAGACTACTTTGGCCAGATAACGGTTGATAGTTCTGTTCATGCGTTCAACCATCCCATCGGATTGTGGATGTAGAGCAGTCGTCCTGGTCTTGCGGATGTTCAGGACTTCACAGACGCCTTGGAACAGATTGGACTCAAAGTTTCTTCCCTGATCTGAATGAAGCTCCATGGGAACACCAAACCTGCAGATCCATTCTTTAACAAGGGCATCAGCAATCGTGGACGCTTCTTGATTTGGCAACGCGTAGGCCTCGACCCATTTGCTGAAGTAATCCATTACTACCACAATGTATTTGTTGCCATCGTTCGTCTCCGGGAAAGGACCAGCCACGTCGATCGCTATTCGTTCGAAGGGACTACCAACATTGTACTGGCGCATAGGGGCTTTACCACGCTTTTGTGGCCCATTAATGGCTGCGCAAATGTCACATTTCTTACACCAGGCCCTCACATCTTCTTTGCAGTTCACCCAGTAGAACCGTTCACGCAGCTTGCCAAGTGTCTTGGTAACACCAAGATGTCACCGCTGGTTCCATTGTGAACTTCCGCCAAGACTTCCGGGACCCTCTTCTTTGGAATGACGATCTGCCTTCTCTCTTCTTGTCCCTCTGGTCTCACAATCACTCGGCGAAGTAATCCGTTATCTATTACCAATGAATTCCACTGGGACCAGTACGACTTCACGTTCGGCGAATATCTGCAAACTTCCTCCCACGTTGGTCTCTGGTCCGCGTTTTTCCAGTTAATCACCAAGCCCAACTCTGGATCACTGATTTGGTCATTTGCAAGATCTTCGGTTTGCCAACTATCACCAACCACAGTCGTCCTTAAGACTTTCACTTCTTTCTCTTCTTTGCAACGATTTCCCATCTGTCCGCAATTCCAACAGCGAATCGGTCCCCCCTTCTTACTCATATACTGATCCAGTACTTTCCGCACAATCCTTTCCACTTTGGAATCGTCGGAACTCTCCTCAACAGCCCGTACAAATCCTAGAGACCTAGAGCATTCTTTCGCGGCCTCAAATTCCAGGGCACGTGCTAGGGCATCTCCCAAATGCGTTGGATGAGCTAAAAGAAGTGTTTGCCTTGTCTCGTTGTCACATAAACCATCAATAAAAGCCTGTACTTTTAAGCGCTCCATAACATTTTCGGGCATAGCAGGGTACGCAAGGCGAACGAGGCGGGCTACGTCGGCTTCAAACTCCTGCAGAGACTCATTTGACTTTTGAATGCGATTTTTTAGCTGGGAATGATAGACATGTTCCAAATGAGCTTGGCCGTACCTCATTTCTAAATGTCGTACCAATTGCTGATAATCTCCCTGTTCCGATGTGACAATGTCTGCAGGATATCAGTCGCATCTCTCGCAGTGACAGTCAAAGCGGTAGCCTTTTCAGCGATTGTCCATCCGTTCGCTCTCGCAGCGGCCTCAAACTGGCAAAAATAATTGGCCCAAGCGGTTTTTCCGTCAAACTGTGGAGGCTTTAATAACTGACTTTGAGATATACTTATTTTCGACTAGTTTCGGTGCCTCCGATGTTTCTTGACATTTTTGGTGAATTGGCCTTTTCTATTTCTTGTTTTAAAATTTCGATTTTTCTATTTACATCGTCCTCAATTTGTGTTATTTTGTCTTGTAGCCCCGTAGAATTCTCTATAATCTTTTCTTCTAATTCCCTGGAATTTTCTGTTATCTTTTCTTCTAAATTAAGTATTTTATTATTAAAGCTGGCCTGTATGTCTTTAGAATTTTCTGCGATCTTATCTTCTAGAATATTAATTAAATCCTGGGAATTTTTCATCATTTTATCTTCTAAATTATTCAAATTGCCGTTTAAATTGTCTTGCAATTCCCGGGAATTTTCTGTAATTTTGTCATTCAAACTGTCTTCTAATTTTTGAGAGTTTTCCGTCATTTTAGCTTCTAATTTTGTAGGCACGAGTCAAGGTCACCTTCGAACTCAAAGCAAAATGTGTCCGGATCCTCGCCTTCCTCCCTCAAAACGTCTCTCAGTCTGGTTTGCAAAATGCTTTTCTTTCCATCTGTCTCGCACTCTCTCTCTTCCAATATGGATTTCAGTTCGGACACTTTCAAGTCTTTCAACAATTTCTTCGGAGCCATGGTCAGTCTTTTTATTCTTCTAGTCTATCACACACGCCACACTTGACACCAATTGTTACGTTTTTCGTCGGTTCCGTGTGGATAGAAAGTCACAATTTATTTAAACACTATTTATTTAACACTAATTAACAAAAATAATAACGATAAAAGACTTATAGAACTATTTACAAACGATTTATAACTAAGAATTTATTTTGAATTTTAGCGCGTCAACTGTATAATTATAACTGCCCCCTGTAGGCCACGGCCGCCGGCTTTTATACCGGCAGGTAAAGAACTCTAGACTTGTCCATAGATCGTTAGGTGCGTAGAGAAGGTTTTCGAATGTTCTCGTATGTACTCGTCCATTCCAGTGGGACTCGATTCTTCTCGAACGAATGAATCATTGCGGTGTCTATGCGATGTTAAGGTCATCCGAGGGCGGGCCATATTGTGAGGTTAGGTCGAGTCCACACCGGCCCGCAACAGTATAAAAAAAATATTTCGAAAATTTGAGGTACTAATTCCAGCACATATTGGATTGAAGATCTGACAATTTTTATTTCAACATTCAGCCAGAACACTGACTCAAGCTGTAGACGGTATAACCCTTAAAACCATTTTCTAACTAGCCATAAATTTGGGATTATATACCTGTCGTCACTTCTTCAGTATTATTTCGTGTCTCATTGTCTTCTCTTCTTCCCGAAGTGCAAAGAGGTCAATTAGTAGGCGAAAAAGACCACAACAAGAAATAAAGCAAATTTAATGCCTTATTTTCGGTTAGACCACGATGCTACCGCTTAAATTTATCGAGTTTGGCAGGCTGGAACTGTTATTTTTCAGTCAGCTCTTTGTATGTAGTGTATATATTATAAGTTTAATATCAATGCTTGTAGCAATTCAACGAGGTTGAAGGAATAGCTTCAACAAGGATGAGTTATGAGACCGTGGATATTTCTTATCTTTATATAGCGCGTGTTGCATCTCCGACCTGAACATACGAAATCCCATGCAAATTTTATAAATAATAAATAAAGTTCTGAATTATTTTAGAGAAACATATTTTTCAAACTTTAATGAATCTTTGAAATGGAGCAACTTGTTCATTTTGAATAATTTATACAAATTCTTTTTTGAATTATGAGCGATACAAAAATTCTAAATTAACTGAAAACTTAAAATAATCCGCTCCCGATCAAACAAAAAACAATCTCAAATTATATCACAATATCTATTACCTCATAACAACAACTGTCAAACAATTAAGCATCGAAAATTACTGCCTTCCAAATCCAATATCGTTAATTTTGCAGCATGCATGTTGCCGTCTACTTGATGAGCTTGTACACTTATTGCCATATCTTCGTATAAAAAAAATATTTCGAACATTTGAGGTACTAATTCCAGCATATATTGGATTGAAGATCTGACAGTTTTTACTTCAACATTCAGCCAGAACACTGACTCAAGCTGTAGACGGTATAACCCTTAAAACCATTTTCTAACTAATCATAAATTTGGGATTATATACCTGTCGTCACTCCTTCAGTATTATTTCGTGTCTCATTGTCTTCTCTTCTTCCCGAAGTGCAAAGAGGCCAATTAGTAGGCGAAAAAGACCACAATAAGAAATCTGGCAAATTTAGGGCCTTATTTTCGGTCAGACCACGATGCTACCGCTTAAATTTATCGAGTTTGGAAGGCTGGAGCCAATTAACATGCGCGATGTGTACGTATGTGCTCGTTCATTAAGCAAATTTACGTCTAGAACCGCTGCCTGTGCGGCAAATTTCCTAGGAAAAAACCGCGCGCCGATATTTGAGTCGTTTGCCCAAACTATTAACGGGAATTAAACAATTTGCATAAAGTTGTACTTATATACAGTTTGAAAATTTGCCATTATTAAATTAGGAAAACTAGAGAGGCGCGGGATTTACGCGGGGCTGACGGGCTAAAAACGGAATACGCCCCGGAGTTTTTGTTTGCTTTATAAGTTTCGGGGGAACAATTTGGCTTTAAGCGCCGCAGAGTTATGTATTTCCATAATTTCCAGCTAAAAATAAACTTAGCGCGCGGTGACACGTGTCAAACTTAAGCACGTAATATGATTTATAAATTTGGAACACGAAATTCAACAAAAACTGTTATTTTTCAGTCGGCTCTTTGTATGTAGTGTATACGTTATACGTTTAATATGAATACTTGTAGAAATTCAATGAGGTTTAAGGAATAGCTTCAACAAGGATTAGTTATGAGACCGTGGATATTTCTTATCTTTATATAGCGCGTGTTGCATCTCCGACCTGAACATACGAAATCCCATGCAAATTATATAAATTATAAATAAAGTTCTCAATAGAGAAAAATATATTTCAAACTTTTTAAAGAATCTTTGAAATGAAGCAACTTGTTCATTTTGAATAATTTATACAAATTCTTTTTTGAATTATGAGCGATACAAAAACTCTAAATTAACCGAAAACTTAAAATAATCAACAATTTCAAATTATATCACAATATCTATTACCTCATAACAACAACTGTTAAACAATTAAGCATCGAAAATTACTGCCTTCCAAATCCAATATCGTTAATTTTGCAGCACGCATGTTGCCGTCTACTTGATGAGCTTGTACACTTATTGCCATATCTTCGTATAAAAAAAAATATTTCGAAAATTTGAGGTACTAATTCCAGCATATATATTGGATTGAAGATCTGACAGTTTTTACTTCAACATTCAGCCAGAACACTGACTCAAGCTGTAGACGGTATAACCCTTAAAACCATTTTCTAACTAGCCATAAAATTCGGATTATATACCTGTCGCCACTCCTTCATTATTATTTCGTGTCTCATTGTCTCCTCTTCCTCCCAAAACCCAAAGAGGTCAATTAGTAGGCGAAAAATACCACAACAAGAAATCTGGCAAATTTAGGGCCTTATTTTCGGTCAGACCACGATGTTACCGCTTAAATTTATCGAGTTTGGAAGGCTGGAGCCAATTAACATGCGCGATGTGTACGTATGTGCTCGTTCATTAAGCAAATTTACGTCTAGAACCGCTGCCTGTGTGGCAAATTTCCTATGAAAAAACCGCGCGCCGATATTTGAGTCGTTTGCCTAAACTATTAACGGGAATTAAACAATTTGCATAAAGTTGTACTTATATACAGTTTGAAAATTTGCCGTTATTAAATTAGGAAAACTAGAGAGGCGCGGGATTTACGCGGGGCTGACGGGCTAAAAACGGAATACGCTCCGGAGTTTTTGTTTGCTTTATAAGTTTCGGGGGAACAATTTGGCTTTAAGCGCCGCAGAGTTATGTATTTCCATAATTTCCAGCTAAAAATAAACTTAGCGCGCGGTGACACGTGTCAAACTTAAGCACGTAATATGATTTATAAATTTGGAACACGAAATTCAACAAAAACTGTTATTTTTCAGTCGGCTCTTTGTATGTAGCGTATACGTTATAAGTTTAATATTAATACTTGTAGAAATTCAATGAGGTTTAAGGAATAGCTTCAACAAGGATTAGTTATGAGACCGTGGATATTTCTTATCTTTATATAGCGCGTGTTGCATCTCCGACCTGAACATACGAAATCCCATGCAAATTTTATAAATTATAAATAAAGTTCTCAATAGAGAAAAATATATTTCAAACTTTTTAAAGAATCTTTGAAATGAAGCAACTTGTTCATTTTGAATAATTTATACAAATTCTTTTTTGAATTATGAGCGATACAAAAACTCTAAATTAACCGAAAACTTAAAATAATCAACAATTTCAAATTATATCACAATATCTATTACCTCATAACAACAACTGTTAAACAATTAAGCATCGAAAATTACTGCCTTCCAAATCCAATATCGTTAATTTTGCAGCACGCATGTTGCCGTCTACTTGCTGAGCTTGTAAACTTATTGCCATATCTTCGTATAAAAAAATATTTCGAAAATTTGAGGTACTGATTCCAGCATATATTGGATAGAAGATCTGACAATTTTTACTTCAACATTCAGTCAGAACACTGATTCAACTTGTAGACGGTATAACCCTTAAAACCATTTTCTAACTAGCCATAAAATTGGGATTATATAGGGTTGTTCACCACATACGACACGGAGTATTGTAGCTAAACGATTAGATTTTTACAAATTGTAAGTTTTGGGTTCGTTGAAGGACTATTAGAGCTACAATTTAAAAATATTTTTGCAAGATACAGAGTGTCCCAAATAAATAAAAAATATCAAAGTTTTATTTTTTTAAATGGAACATCCTGTATATTATTACATTTTTAGTTTCTACGATTAAAATAAATAAGGTTTATTACACCTAAACCTTACCGTTTTTGAAATATTTTCAATTTTGTGAAATTGCAGTAAAAATTTTAGGGCTTCATTTCTCCAAGGGTATCAAAGTTTTTAGTACTAAATATTTACTGAAGTTTGTTTATTGATCAGTTATTGTGTTGCAATAATAAAAATATTACTACTTTATACAGAGTGTCTAAAAATTTATTTTAAATAATTACTAGTTTTAAACGGCAATAACTTGTTTAATTTAAACGGAACACCCTGTATATTTTATGAAAATCAGATGCACAATTTAATTGTCTATCAAATTGTATTATACCACTTTTTACCTATCCCTTCAAGTTTCCGTAGAAAATGCATTTTCTTGTAATTTAGAACTCAATTATCAATATACCCATGGAATACTGACATTTTAGATTATTTTTAAAGATGTTCCAAATTTTTAAAGAGGACAGATACTAATATTGTCAATATAGTTCATAGTTCGTTTATTTCATTAAAAACGGTTAAATATTTGTTAAAGAGGATCAATAAAATTAATATGATTCCAGGGGGGCAATTTTTGGCTATTCGTTTCCTTGCAAATTGTTCGCAACTTTTCGATCAACACTAAAATCCAATTTTTAAGTGTTCGTATTTTTGCGTATTAGCAAATTTCCCTGCGTTCTCTTGCGAGCGGATCGACAGCATCGTAAGGGTATGTTTTCTAAGTGCGCTTATTAGATTTGATAGTTCCAAGTTTGTAGTTGGGTTTAGGTGTATCAATAATAGTAGTGATAATGAATGTTTTGGCCATTCGAAACCTAGAAAATGCAGAACTGCAATACCGCCCTAATGTTTTGCGCAATCCGGGGAATGCGTTCATAGAACTGAGTGAAAGGTAATTTATTAAAAATAAAAATATTTCGGTTATCCAAAGACTTGTGCCGTTTTTTAATTCAGTTACTTGAGCCGTACATGCGACCACAAAGAAGACTGATTGGGATGTGCAAAGCCGGGTAACATTTTTCTCTATTATTGTATATCTATGAAGTAACATTAAATTTCAGATTTTAGCTTTAGCTGCTTTGAAATTTTACGGAAGTGGTTGTTACCAGCCCGGATATTGCTTTAAATAAATACATCGATATGTACCAAGCCTCGGTTTCTCATTCAATTGATGAAGTTACCAACGGTCTAAACCATCCAGAGATATCCGATCAATGGGTTGAATTTACAAATAATTTTGAAAAACTCAACAGAATAGAGAACAGTATGGTTTTGCAATACGGGTATTTATTGCATTGCCTATTGCAATTGCAATTTCTTTACAAATATTAACGTTACTTTTTGCTTTTCTCTAACATTAGTTCCACGTTTTTTTTCCATTATTAACCCACTTGACCAACAACACAACAAACCTCGATTATCGATACCAAGTAATGAAAAGTAAATAAACAGTAAAAAATACGGTTAAACTGGAGAGAATTTAGTTTTTCACTGTGATTTGCGACGTTGCCACAGTTCCGGCTCGTAATTTTGCGTACGCTCACGACGATCGCAAATTAAGATGCGAAGATGGCTGAAAAATTGAATTTTTAAAACGCATTCGTTTTCTAACACTCGCAAAGTTGCGCGTTCGCATGTAAACGATCAATTCCAAAAATTGCCCCCCAGTATTCAAACTACATTAATTGACTGTTTGCGTTGATTAATAATAGTTGCTCCAAATATGAAAAAAACTGAATTTTGTATATTAGACAGTGTGGTAAAAGTAACACCTTAAAAATTTTATTTTATTTTTTGACGAATTCTTATTTATAACAACAGAGACGTTAATTTTCATAACTTATGGTATTGATTTCTGAGTCAAATACACATTTATTTAGAATAATTTATTAATTAAAACAATTAAGTATCTAATTAATTAGTATAGGGGCAGAAATAATAGTGGTGGTATATTTAATTAATGGTATACTCTTTTTATAAAAGATTTAATTACTTTTTTTTTCTTGCATGCAAAATGGGCTAGTAATATTATCGTTTGCTAAAAACGATAATATTACTAGTCACATTATTACATTTGTTGCTTTAAAAACAATCTAAATACCATCCACATATTCCATGGGTATAATGATAAATGAGGTCTAAATTATAAGAAAAATGGATTGAAAAAAAACTTGAAGGGATAGGTAAAAACTGATGTAATACAATTTGATAGACAATTAAATTTTGCATCTGATTCTCCTAAAATATACAGGGCGTTCCATTTAAATTAAACAAGTTATTGCCGTTTAAAGCTAGAAGTTATTTAAAATAAATTTGTAAAAATATTTTTAAATTGTAGCTCTAATAGCTCTTCAACGAACCCAATACTTACAATTTGTAAAAATCAAATCGTTTAGCTACAATACTCCGTGTCGTATGTAGTGAACAACCCTGTATACCTGTCGTCACTCCTTCAGTATTATTTCGTGTCTCATTGTCTTCTCTTCCTCCCGAAGCGCAAAGAGGGCAATTAGTAGGCGAAAAAGACCACAACAAGAAACCTGGGAAATTTAGTGCCTTATTTTCGGCCAGACCACGAAGCTACCGCTTAAATTTATCGAGTTTGGCAGGCTGGAGGCAATTAACATGCGCGATGTGTACGTATGTGCTCGTTCATTAAGCAAATTTACGTCTAGAACCGCTGCCTGCGGCAAATTCCCTAGTAAAAAACCACGAGCCGATATTCGAGTCGTTTGCCCAAACTCAACACAAGTCGACCTAAACTTCCATGGAATCAAGAAATCGACAGAGCCATGTCAAAAAGGAACTTACTACCAGGAGATTGGAATAACAGACGGAGATGGCGTATGGAGACCGAAGGGCGATGAAAGACGCTATAAAAACCGGATATACATAATAAAATTAAAAGGTTAACTTCAATACAGTATTTGCGTCATATTCTCATCTCAAATTTTGAACGTCGAAAGTGTTTGGAACATCAAGACCATGAAGAAGAACATAGATGTAATTTTATATTTTGTAAAATACAGTCATTTCCAATTAAAATGATCGTCTTTGTCCCAGTTATATAGTGATTAAAGCATCCGAGCTTTAATTAAGGCGCTACTTTAGTTCTCGTACATGCAGTAGTTAATGCCGTAACCGCAACTATCACTGCCTTTGTTCGACGAACAAACTCCCTCGGCACAGGGGTCGTTGTTTCCGTAATACTCTATTTAACTTGTACTATTCCAGTTAGATTTCACCTGGGCGAGACGCACAAAACAATTTTCTTGTGACATTATTCAGTCCTTTATAAATAAATAAGGAAATTAATTCAAAGGGATCTAATCTAGGTTTAGAGGTATTTAGAATATGGAGTAAATAAAAATTTAATTTTCATAATATACCAGATATACACGACTTGAATAATTAATGACACTGTTACACTCATAAAAATACGACGGTTGTCTTCTAAGTTTTTACATAAAGTGAAACAGGAACGCACAAGTTCGAAACAAAGTGTTTTATTGCTTTTCGAAATATTCGCCCTTAAGGTCTATATATTTTTGCATACGCTCAAACCAATTCTGGAAACATTTTTTCTACTGGTTTTGAAAGTCTTTAAGAGCTTCTTGAGGTGATAAAAATCTTTTGCAGGCACCTTTTGCAGGCATTCTTTTTAAAGTACTTCCATATTTTGCTTTAAAATAATTAATAAACAATATCGTAGGCACTTAGTAAGCACTTTGTCACAATCCACAACACAAAATGAACGTATTTATACACTCTATAGTTTTAAAAACTTTAAAAACACCTTTTTCACATTTAAAGATCGCGCACACTATACCTGCACGGACCGGCACGGACCAGACCAGTAAAATCTACCGGTGAAGGTGACCGTGTTATTTAATAGAGTAGAGCACACTAGACCAGTACCAGCACGTACCGCCACAAGCCACGACCGTCAAAACAGGTCGTGTCGTCAGGGACAAATATGACCGGCAATATTTATGCCTGGTCGTGCTGGTCCGACCTAATGTGCGCACCGGCGAACCAGCACACCTCCACAAACATGCAAATATTGAAGGGTTTGTCAGTATTTCGAGTACGCTAGCTGGCTCAAGTCGCATGATGTAGGTTAAATTTCGTTTATTTTTGTTCGAACCTTTAAATCGTTTTAAATATGAATGAAGAAAAGCTTATTTTACTGGTACAAAAGTATCCAGAGCTGTGCGATACGAGCCAAGCATTTTATATATAGAGACCAAGAAAGAAATGATGCAATATGGGAGTCGATAGCAAAAAAAATAATCAAATTTGATTTGTGACATTCGAAAATATTGGAAAAACTTTTCTTCGAATATTTTTAATTCAGGAAACAAATGATGAAATTCGCCACATTGCTTTCTCTTTTGATTTATAGGGTGAACCCAAAATTTTCTTTTTTTCTTAGCTTCCTTCTCTTCCTCCTCTTCTTCACACAACATGGCTAAAATAATAATTTCTTCCCCTGAACTACTCATTTTCAATACTATGTTGCACGCTCTAGTAGTTGAGCCTTGACAACTGTACTTTTTTCGAAACTCTCGCTTATGTTGCTGGTCTGTGGCGGTAAAGTGTGCGATGTCATGCAGGATGCAGGTTTGTGCTGTGCTGGTCCGTACTGGTCCGTGTAGGTATAGTGTGCGCGATCTTTTAAAATTCACAAAATAATTAACTCAAAATTTCTCAGCTGTTATTTTTATAAGTTTACCATAGGCAAGGACTACAATAACGTCACAACTGTCAGCTGAAGCGCGGGAAGAGACGAACGTACGTCTTATGAGGATGAGCAATCCTATTAGTATACCGTTCTTGGCTGTGGTGCACAGTTTCTAGGTTTATTTCATACGTTTGGAAATGTTTTTACTGTGCTCTCTTTGTTTAGCAACGGCCCAGCTACGGCCAAACACCGGTTCCTATTAGAACACCGAAGTTAAGCGACGTAAGGCGATACTAGTGGATGGACGGGTGACCGGTTCGAAACTCTGTATCGTGCTGTTGTCCAATAAAGGCAAAAGTGTAAAATCTATTGACACATACTGCTCATTCACGCCGGTTCGAGGCCGGATGAGATCGGATATCTCGTGAGTAAGAGTTGATTTAGACACTTGCCAAGTCGGTAGGTCATTGACCATGATATGGCCGAGGACCGCGGTTCGGATTCCGCGTAAACACAGTAGACTCCGTCCAGATTAGCCCGGCAGCAAAAAGGAGACGTTAACCGAAATCTTTACTTTACTTTTCTCTTTGTTTAATACATTATAAACGCATTGTACTCTTCTTACATATGGAAATCTGGAATCAAAACTAACCTTTGCCAGCCCTTCCTTAAAGCTCCCCCTTATCCGGAGAATAAATTATTCAAAATTTTATCAACTCTTAAATTACCCACGGAGTTTTTAAGAAAAATAAAAGCTATCGCAGTAGTGCAACGCGATGATAAAAAATTAAATGATATTATATCGGCACTATCATGTGATATAAAACTACAAGAACGATTTTAAACACCCGTCTTGTAGATGTCGCCGCTTATACCCATTTTATTAAATAAATCTGGTATGCGGATAAAAAATATCTTCGATTTAAGTAAATTTATTTCTACATTCATTCTTAACTTTTGCAAATAAAGGCGGCAGCCTGTGGTTTAAAATTTCACCATACATCTTATTAGTTATTATATTTTGTATGAATTAACTTGGTGCTAGCCATTATAGCAAAGAGTTACAAAAGAGAGAGAGAAATACACGAGGAACTTAAACTTCCTTTAATGTAGAAAAACCAGTGAGTATGTTCCATTTTTTTTAATAAATACAGGTATAAAAATTAGTTATTTACACAACATAGCTTTAATATACAATTTAAAAAGATACCTGTATTTAATACTTTATTAATCCCATAAAAACTATTAAAATACCTAGTGCTTTACTCAGTGGATACTTAATGAGTCATTTAACTACGAATATTAAATCACTATATAAAACCAAGATGAGCATTTCTTAATATAAAACTCCATCACAATCTATAGCCGTTTTGAGATAATATTAGCAAATTATGCTCGAAATATAATCTAAAGTACACGTTGCGCATCGAATTACCTGACAAACATTATCATTTTACGTAAATTTATACTGAAATTTAAAATTATCTGTTGGCAAGCCCGTTATTTACGAGCCCGATAGTATAAATTAGGAACCTACTGCATATTATATGCAGGCCGAAAGCAAATTGCGGGCCCGGTAATTCAAGTCAAGTGGTTACATAATGCACCAGAAGAACTGGCGGGAATATTTAGGATTTAGTGGCGATATTTGCAAATACAATTAAGATAAACCGCCATAAAGCTGCCAAATGCATATATACAACGTGCATTTCCGGATGCAAGGAATAAGTTATTTTCAAAATTATAATTTTGTTCAATAAAGCTTAGAAGATTTTAAAAGTCATTTTTGATCATATTAAAACACATTTTATATATATTTAACATCCACACATTTAAGCTATATCTAATAACAATATAAATTAATAGCAAACTAAGACATGAGATTTTGCTACAGGACATGTCGACCATCTTCTGTTATGGACAGACGAGACCGTTTTTGAACATTTCTCGCGGAATTAAAATTCTCAGTTAGTGGGGGAATTCATTAACTCAGAAAGGTACCCTCGCATAACCTATAAGTATTTCTAATTCTTGTCTAGATTATAGGGGCAAATTCACAACCTTTATTCTTCCGCAAAGCGAAGCATCCACTAAGGATAACAGGCACAAGTCCGGCGGCCTCGGCGGCCAACGGCTGGGATCTTGGTTAGCTGTTCAATTATTCTCGAAATTGGCTGCAAAAATTTGCTGATAACTTCAGCGTTCTGAGGCTGTGCCTCGTCTTGCTGGGAAAATATGTTTTCGAGTTCCATTAGGGGCAGATCATCGATAATGTGTCCAAAGCCTACTAATGAAAAGTGGCGAAATTTTAAAAGTTATGCAATTCGAAGGGGTCTGTAACAAAATATCAAGGGTGCTATATATTTTTCGAAAGGTAATTTTAAGCTCTTTTCACATAATTAAAAATATACAGGGTGTCCCAAATAATTATGCTGATATACTATTTATTTGTAGATTTTCTATATGGAAAGTGCAAATATGCAAAAATCTATTTAAAAATATAAGACTTGCAAGATTCTTGCCCAAAACCAAGACCAAGACCAAGACTGGACTCTGCAAAACCAAGATTTCTTGTAGTTTCCCTTGGTCTGCATAAAATTACTTCTTAGGGTTATTAGTGTGGGTATAATCCATGTTAAAAATACCAGCCTAAATTAGTTAACGCTATTTTGATATTAATATAAATTCATGGTTAACTTTCTATAAATTTAACAAAAAAGTTAACAAAGTCGTTAACCTTGTTTCACTTGTTTGTAATACCACAGATCATACAGATTATAAACTTTGTTTTTTCTTTATAGTTTTTCGTGGTTCCAATTTTCGGAATCGGGCACTAGTTAGGATTAGTAGTGGGAACTATCGAATGAATACTATCGAAACATTCGATAGTTGCAATTAATTCGAATAATTCGATAGTTAGTAAGAAAACATTCGTTGAAAACTATTCGAATAAAAATTATCGAATCGATCCGTCATCTGCCTTGAAATATTGTATTCTAGTAATTCGGCAGCAAAAACCATTCATTTATAAAATTCATTCATATATGAAATTCATTCATTCGTCAGGATCGATTATAATAAAATATTAACTGAATTTTAGTTGTCGCCCGGCGACGGAGGTTTCTTTCCGAGAAACCCGACAGCGGTCGGTGGCAATGCTATGAAAGAAGCCGGCATCTTTGACTTTTTGCGGAGTCAGATATAGATAAACACACATTATTTTTTTTATTGAGGTGCTAGTATTTCCACAGAAAATACATTATGAAAGGCGCTGTTGCCATATTTTGGTATTAGTTGATATTAGCAAAGAATATTACTGTTTGGCTTTAGTTAATTAGGGATAGTATGTCTATATATTCTGCATTTTTTTTATTAATATTCTGTTGTTACACTGCAATAATACTTGTTATTTTGGATGTAGGAAAATTATTTTTAATGTTTTTTAGCAAAGACTGGTTTAATAAATAATAATAACAGTAATAATTTGTTATACTTATTAACAACAAAATTTAAAATCATTTAATATAAATATTTTCTTTTAAGTAGTAGCAAAATATAAACAACAAATTAGATGTCAAAATTATTTATATTAGATCCTATTCAAAAATAATATAGTCTCTAAATTTTTTGGCAACGTTGGTTTATTTAATAATAATAATTACAGAACTAATTTGTTATATTAACAACAAATTTTAAAATCATGAAATATAAATATTTATTAATTTTCTAAGCATGCAGTGTAATGGAAGGAAAATATAAATAAAAAATTAGAAATCAAAATTATTTATATTAGGTGCTTTATATTACTATTTAAAAATTATATTTACTTTTACTGGCATTTACTTTAAAAAATAAATGAAATATTTTTTCTTCGCAAAAAACTACATGTAAGAGAATTAGCATAAACAAAATACAAACATCGTTAACTTTTTTTTAAATTGGCACGTGTAAAACTTTCATTTTAATTTTCTCACCCCATAGTTTGAGTTCGATAACCATTTACTTAAATATGTGATTATACAACCACATTACTTAAATATGATTATTAAGTTCATATTATTAAAACATCTAAAATACAAATATGTATTTTTAAAATTAATTGTAAGTTTATCTCATCTCTCTTAAAAATTACTACTTCTCAAAATTTCTCATTAAAAAATAGACCATATACCATATAAAATTAAATAATTGAAAGATCGGACTACGGAAAACCACTCAAATTTTCGGAAAAATTTTGACCACCTGCACATGCACACAATCGTCAATAAATAAAATTAAAAAATAACTACTATTTTAGTAAACGCTATAATTATGCTAACGCTAATAATAAACGCTAACTATTTTAATAAACGCAAAAATAGCACAGTATTTATACGGCGAAGTTATAAAAATTTGGAAGAACTAATAATGCACTGACGCATACAAAAATCAAACGAATACTAAATTTCATTTATCAAAAGCATTCGATAGTCGTGGCTCAACGATAACCATTTAGTCGCACGGCGAGGTTGTCACATATGCTTTAGTATACAAATGAATGAATGATTTTATTCGAATAAAACCATTCGATAGTTGAAATCATTCATTCATTAACCACTCGATAGTCTAATTCATTCGATAGTTCCCATCGCTAGTTAGGATACTAGTTTGCGCACATAGCACGCCCACTTATGGCCTCTAAAATTGTGCACAGCGCCTGACCGACATAGTTATTAGAGAGATATCGGAAAACCGAATAGCGTCATGCAGTATTTACGCGTACCTTATCATGGTTACGATATGCGCGAGTCAATTTTTAACGCAACACCAGCTAATAACGTTACCGCCTGACGTAATTTGCGGATCAATTACACCAAGTGCTATTTCTAAATAACGTTTAAAAATTGCTTAAATGGGCATGTGCGGGTTTTTGACAACCAGGGCCGGCTGGCGAGATCTTTTATTTTAGGTTATTTTAAATTGTTTTAAATTATTACTTTAGTTTTATTAGGTAATTTGATATTTAAGTAGCTGGGATTAGTTTTAATTAAATAAAATGGCCCAAAATATGGATGCCACCTCTTCCAATATTCAAGAACCTATAAAGAGGCTTAGGTTTACAGCAGATGACGACTTAGCCCTTCTAAGAGAATTTGTCGCTTGTTGCCCTAAACCCACTGTCAGACGTTGAACAATAAAGCACTGGAAATAAGCACTTTAGCCCTTTAGTTTTAAAATATCTAGTAAACAAAACAATTTCAAAGTTTTAAATTCAAAGTTAGGTTAAGTTTAAATAGCGGACGCGACGAGAACAGAATTCTTTCCGATCCGATAACTATAAATGAAGAGAGTTAATACCACCTCACGAAAAGGAAGTAACATCCTTATTAACGTCCATGCACGCTATTCGGTTTAGCGATATCTCTCTATTACTCTGTTTATTGTTATTTTACGCGAGTTTATTTTTGCGCACAGGAAATTTTACTCGTTTGCACATCGTCATAAAAGACAATTGTACCACGAATTAGGGATACGATTTTTATTTGTATACATATAGTATACCTAATCTGTGGTAATACTTTTTGAAGTGAAACTTCTTTAAGCGCGTGGGGAGTAAACATTCAAGGCCGCAACACATGAACTAGAGTTACGCGAAGCGTCACGCGAAGGTCGCTAGCGTCCCAAAAATGGTATCGATCGGAGCGTCGTAATTCTTGCCATATGTGAGCTAGGGGGCTGAAACTCGGAATGTAGATGAGGCTCGAAGAGTCCTATCTTTTCATGATATTTTGACGACGTTTCGTGCACTACGAAATCCCATCATCAATGAATCAAATAAAAAAATCGTCGATTTAAATGAAATTTGTAATGTCAGTAGATTGGAGCAAGGCCATCTTGAGCGTGTACGACACGTGTCACTGTGACAGTTAGTTTTGACGTATGAAAGGTCGAAAGTTCATGTCGTCCGATCGCGATCAAATTTAGAGGGTAGGCAATGTGAGCGACCGTGCACAAGGTCCAACCCTGTAGAGTTGGATACAACGTTTACATCTTCATCAGGGTTGGACTAACAATTCGATATCGAAGAAAAATGTAGGTCGATTTCGGCCTAATTGGGGACGCGCTACAGGATGACGCCCTCGACGTTTCGAAGCGATGCTTCTATATGGACAAAATTATCGGGATTTTTCTTAATTATGGGTCGATTGGAACGGGATTGGATTGGAACCAATTCGGCACGTGGATAGAGGCACCCGAATAGAGTCCACAGACGGAAAGACATACGGACAGAAGTAAGAAGAAGTTTCACTTTATACGTGCACATAGTACACAGTTTCACAATATGTGCACATAGTGCAGACACAATTTTTTTATTTTATTCAAAGAATATAACGTCAAATTCGACGCGACTGTCAATTTTATAATATTTTAGACATAGCAAACGTCTTTATTTTTATCAATTTTCTATCCGGGGAAAATCTAGAACGAAAATCTTCCCAATTCAACTGTAAACTTCCGGTTCTACGAAACACCGGAAATGCTGCAGGGACCCGGCGAATAGGCATTTCACGAACTCCGAGCATTTGCGATCTTATCGGTCCTACTTGTAAAGGCGCAATTATTTTGAGGAAGTCAGTTGTATAGCGAAAATTCGTTAAAAAAGAATTATGTAAATCGTTAAAAAATTATGGCAAAAATAACGTAAAAATAAAATTTTTCTACATTAAAGAAAATTAAGTTTAGCGTTTTATTTTATTCCGTGGAATGGTAGGTATTTTCGTATCATGGCTTTTTGAATTCTTTTTTACTTACACAAAAACAGCTTAAAAATACTCGACAGTCAAATGTTCTTATTTATAGTGTATACTAACCAGTATATGATGGTCGAAATTCGTCTGTTATATGCATGTAAATAAAACTTAAATCTTAAATAATACATTTCACATGGTTTGTCATGGAATATTAAACACCCTGTATGATTTGAAATTACGATATTTATAGCAAAGTAAGTGCAGACCAAATGTAGCAAATACCTAGTATAGTTTCCAGTGCATTTCTTGTATTTTAATATACAGGGTCCGGCAATAGTGCGTCGGGCATCTGTAGCTCTTAGAATAAAAAACTTGAGCATTTTGTTTAAGTGCAAACCTAAAGTATGTACCAGGATGTATTTCAGGAAAATATTTTAACTTCTATAGGGTGGCTCAAAAAAGTGTGAGTGGACCTTAATGATTTTTTTAAATGGAACACCCTGTATATTATTGCATTTTGGCTTCCTTTCAGATCACTTTACATAACCCTAAGATATGAATAAATATATTTTCGATAGTTTCAGAAATATTAAAAATAAATCAAAATATATATTTTTCAGCCCTTCTTAAAAAATTATTAAAAATACAAGAACTGTTCTCAAATCAAAACTATATTAGGTACTTACTTTAGATGGTCTGTACTTACTTTTTGCTATAAATATGAAAATCGTAAATTATACAGGATGTTCAAAATTCTAAGCCAAACTTTCTAAAATATGAAATCATTTTCTTTTGTTTTTAAATGGAACATCCTGTATATTATTTTTCAATAGACGGAGAATTAAAAAATGAACATTTTTTGTATTTAGAGTATTTCAAAATTTTTAACGGTTTCGCAGATATTTGCGGGTTTATATTTCATATGGCATTTTCCACAGTAAATTTTTATCAAAGCCACCCAATGAGTTTTCTCTCGTATTTTACAATTGAAAGCGCCATATGAAATAATACTGCGCGTATCTGCCAAACCGTTAAACATTTTGAAATACTCTAAATACAAAAAATGTACATTTTTTAACCCTCCATCTAATAAAAAATAATATACAGGGTGTTCCATTTAAAATGACAAAGAAAAATTATTTTATATTTTAGAAAGTTTGGCGTGTAGAATATTGAACATCCTGTATGATTTACGATTACCATGTTTATAGCAAAGTAAGAAGTATCTATCTAAAGTAAATACCTAATATAGTTTTGATTTCAGAACAGTTCTTGTATTTTTAATAATTTTTTAAGAAGGGCTGAAAAATATATATTTTTTATTTATTTTTTAATATCTCTGAAACTATCGAAATATATTTATTCATATCTTAGGGTCATGTAAAGTGATCTGAAAGGAAGCCAAAAATGCAATAATATAGGGTGTTCCATTTAAAAAAAAATAATCCAGGTCCACTCACACTTTTTTGAGCCACCCTATAGAAGTTAAAATATTTTCCTGAAATACATCCTGGTACATACTTTAGGTTTGCACTTAAACAAAATGCTCAAGTTTTTTATTCTAAGAGCTACAGATGCCCGACGCACTATTGCCGGACCCTGTATTTTTTTAAATCAAAAGGCCAAACCAAACCAAACTGAACTTAATATACTTTTTTAAATTTATTTATTAATATCACTGAAACTATCAAAACAAATTTAAAATCTTAGAATAATGTAAAGTGATCAGAAAGATCAGCAAAAATGTTTAATAAGATATAGGGTATTACAATTACAAGTTTTATTAAACTGCTAACATGGTTAGCGAAACGCGCGTCCAGTGTTTGGACACGCGTTTCGCTAACCATGTTGCGTTTTTTTAATGTTTTATTTTGCCATCTAGCTCCATATTTTAATTTTAAATTTTATTTAAAACATCATATTGTTATTTACAAATTAATTTCTTACCAAAAATATAGTCGCAGTTTTAATCATCTACAGCTGTGTTCTTGATTTTCTTGTTTTATATAATGCCTGGCGCCCAACTATTTGTGTTATTGGATTTAGTATAAATATATGTAGTGTCTATTGGCGAAAACTTGCAGTTCGTAGAGTGCAACAAAAAAAAACGTTACAACTTAACAAATACTTGAAATTCAAATACTTCTATATATAGTGCATTCCAACTTGTCGCCGGGTTTCCCATAGTTCCCGCATATCTTTGTTCAAGTATCTTACTTCAAGCAACTTCGAAGTCGTGTCTCCACAACATTCTTGTAGTAACTCGCTTTGTGAGTAGTTTCGATAATTGGAAGGTTTAAACTGTCAATTCGGACTAAGTTTAGAGACGCAAGTACTAGAGCTGAAATGCCTTTGGTAGTTCTTTTCATTACAGTTGAGGGTTGGAACTTTTGGTGTTACACAGCAAAATAAAAGTCTAAATCACCACAATACACCAAAACACTTTTATTTTTACACTAAACGCGCGTTTCGCTAACCATGGTAGCATCATCAGCAGATGATTATAAACTAAACTGAACTATTAGTAGACTTAGACTATAGTTTATAATCATCTGCTGATGATGCTAATATGGTTAGCGAAACGCGCGTCCAGTGTAAAAATAAAAGTGTTTTGGTGTATTGTGGTGATTTAGTGTTTTATTTTGCAGTTCTTTTCATATTTGCTATTTGTAAAATGTTTCATAATAAAAATTGGGTAAAAAGTTTTTTACTCTATATCACCTAGAAACTAAATTATTCTGTATTTTTTCTTTTTAGTCAATTTGTATTGATGTACAATATTAACTAGCGAAGTAACGAATATTTACCTATTTTTTGACACTCCAATTGTCGTTCGCATTTTCAAAATTCCTAATCGTAAATATTTTGTGAATATCAATGTTCGAAGATATAAATAAAATATAAATAACATATTTGTTAAATTGCACAAAGAAATATGGAATTTCTTATACATGACTTTTAAGTACATACTCTTGCAAATTATAACAATTAGTGTTATTATATTAATTGTAATCAGCGGAGTGGTAATTTGACACACACGTGTAGTAATGAGATAAAGAAATCCTTTTGTATTTAAATGGTTGTAACTAAGAAAAAAAAATAAAAATATTGTAAAATGTCTCATTTTTACATTACTTGATCCTACAGAATTCTCTTTTTTAACCCGAATACTTTTTCTCAGATAATCTCCAGTTATAGTTATAGCGGAAAAATTAAATCATTTCTATCAGATATAAGAAAAAGGCAATCCAATACGTTTCGCCCGATTGAATTACGTGAACAGAAAATAGCCCGACGACTAGCTTTATTCAATATTGCGAGCAGGTAGTCTGTTGTAACAGTAAATCAGTCCACTTCGGTAATATCCAGCGAAAATATGTGGACCGTGGTCTTAGAAAAGCGCCAGTTCCTATAGAAATCTTTATACGGTTACGTGCATGTTAGCAAGGCCGAACGATCGAATGGTGAAAATATTCTTTAACTTGCCAACGCATATTTGTATATATTTTTATAATACATTGTGTAACAAAAAGTGTAAAGAAATTGATTTTTTATTATTAAATCAGGGAAAAAGTTTATGCTGAATCAGTTCAGCAAGCCCTTTATCATAAAAAAAAATATTTTGCCATTATGTCAGGTGGCATTTTAAAAAAAATTTAATTACCTACATATCTGAAAGGGCGATTAAATGGCAAAATATCGAACAATATCCAAAAGAAAAATTGTTAAGGATATGATTTTGGGTACATATACCAATATTTACAAATATACAGGACCCTTTGAGTAATATCAATTTTTGAGAAAAAAAATATTTTTATTTCTATAAAGTATAGACAAAATAAAATAAAACAGAATTGTTTCACAAATATTTTAATTGTGTCCATTTAGAACCTCGCATTTAGTGGAATAAATTAATGGTTTCAATTACGCTTTATACTTTTTAGTTTACTATCATTCACAATCTCTAAAAAAGACAATTAAAATTAATTAATACAATATCCTAGCAACAGCTGGATGTAGTCAGTGGTATCCACAGAGAAAGCCTACTATTTAGCTTATAAAACAATTAACTTTTGAAGTAAAGTAAAGTAAAGATTACAGTTAACGTCTCCTTTTTGCTGCCAGGGCTAATTTGGACGGGGCCTACTTTGTTTACGCGAAATCCGAACCGCGGTTCTCGGCCAAATCATGGTCAATGGCCTGTTACTAGACTTGGTGTCTATATCGACTCTTACTCACGAGATATCCGATCTCATCCGGCCTTGAACCGGCGCACACTGGGGCAGAATTGGCAATTTATATACAATAAGTATTAAAAACTAAATCTTTCTAATTCAGGTGAAACTAATGTATTGTTGTAGGCTATATGCCGCTGGATATTATATAATAATATAGGCGCTGAATCGACAATGGTTGCTTAGAAATAGTCTTTGTTTTTGCGTATCAATTAAAATTGTTTCGATTTTCTTGAGCCGGCGCGGCCTTTCAGTTTACTCCTATTTTATATTTGATTTTCTAATAATAAGTTTATATTTATTTTAATAGCGACATTGTTATTCGCTCGCATCGGGTAAGTAAATTAATATTCCTCTGGTTTTGATCTATATTACGCGATTATTCGAAGACACAAGAAAGTTGAAATAATGTAAGCCAAAAATTTGCATCCACTTAATTAAATTTGAAAATCGCAAAGTAGTTTAGTTATGAATCTTCGTACATCCGCCTGATTTTGACATATATTATTTTTCCTCCATTCAAACAATTTAATATTATAACGAAAATTTTTGCCCGTTTTTGGCCCATTAAAAATTATTTTAAGTTTAATGAACCTATGAATAGTCGAAAAATTGATCATAAATTATCGCTAAATTTATTCTGGCTAAGTTTTCTTCGGCAAGTATTGACATTTCTCTGCTATTTTCTTCTGGATATATGGTATAAAAATAGAAAATGGATGAAATACCATATTACGTAATGAGTACTGTAAAAAATATATTACGGGCGAATAGAAAAGTTGTACACAAGGCGTGTGGTGATGGGTGTAGTATTGTATAAGCGCATTACTATATTTCTGCAACAAGATTTAAGTATTAAACTTTACCCACGACCACAAATACTGCAAAAACACTTTCGTTATTAAAGTTTTTTAAATGTTTGGTATACAGGGTGGCACCTCTCATACTACTCATACTACACGGAAGCTCCAAGAAGAATGTCTGAATGAATGTTTACATTGAAATGCAATTTTGTAAGCAAATTAAGTCAATTTGGAGCATTTTTTAAAAATATATACAGTTCTACAAGGTGTCACCAAAAAAAGTTACACATCAAAGTTGTATTTTTGTAACGGAACACCCTATACAGAGTCTACCAGAAATAAGTGCAAGTGTTTTAAGGAGTGATAGATCTCGATAAAAGAAACATCTTTTCTCTTTATCATTTTTCAAATAAGTCTAAAATAACGGAGTTATTTTACTTTGAAAATTTCAAAAAAAAATATTTTTTGCTAAAATTTTGAGAACCTCTGGATCTTTTCTGGATTTTCTTTCTTGTAAATTTAATCTACTACCTTTGTTGCCAGATTATCAGAAATTATGTTTTTTGACTAAAAACTAAAAAAATTTCCAAAAATTCCAAATTTTAATTTTTTTTTCGCGAAAAAAACCTCATAGGCATGTTTCTGGGGTTGAACTATACTACCAGTTATAATACTTGAGGTGAGTTTCATTAGAGAAGCATAAGACTAAAATGTAAGGTTTTTGATATATTTAACATTTTCTAAAAATGTAGACTACATTTTAAACTTCAGTAAATTCTACCTAAATTGGAATTTCTAGTTTAATATATAGTTAAAATAACTGTTGTAAACTTTCGAAAAATGAAGTGATTTTTTTTTGTTTACCCGTCCTGAATAACAGTTACACTGCTAAGCAATAGCCATTTTTTGATAAAAGTCACTTTATAACCTGCTGAAATTAAAGTAATAAAAATATCTAAACTTTCGAAAAATAAAGTGATTTTTTTTGTCGAGCCACCCTGTATAATAGTCATACCGCTAAGCAATAGCCATTTTTTGATAAAAGTCACTTTATAACCTGCTGAAATGAAAGTAATAAAAATATCTAAACTTTCGAAAAATAAAGTAATTTTTTTGTTGACCCACCCTGTATAATAGTCATACCGCTAAGCAATAACCATTTTTCGATAAAAGTCACTTTATAACATGTTAATTATTCATAAAATATATGTGCACTATCATCCAAACTTTTTCGACATATTTAGCGAATCCTGCCCCACTGTGCGGCGTACTCACGAGATATCCGATCTCATCGGGCCCCGAATCGGCGTGAATGAGCAGTGTGTGTCAATAGATTTTACACTTTTGCCTTTTTTTGGACAACAGCACGATACCGAGTTTCGAACCGGTTAACTTCGGTGTTCTAATGGGAACCGGTGTTTCGACGTAGCTGGGTCTATTAACTTTTGATTTCTAACAAACGACATTTCTCGCAAATTTTGAAGTATAATTAGTAGAAAAGTTAAAAATTTGATAACTTTTTCTAATAATTGAAAATGTCTACCACTAATTTTGGCGTTCTGAATGCTTACATTGAAATTAAAGGACCAAACTTCTACGCTAATTGAAACCACTAATTTATTCCACTAATAGCGAGGTTCTGAATGAAGCTTTAGTCTAAATTAATTAGCAAAATTGGACATGTTTTATTTCAAAATAATGCACAGGGTGTTCCACTAAGAATAGATCTCGGCTGTATCTCGGAAAGTATTAGCTATAGGACTTGCGGAAGAAAATATTTGTAATTAAAGAGGCTATGAGAAATTGCTGGAAATTATTTTCAAGTTTGTAGAACTGCTACTAGAGGGCGCAATTGCTATAAAAAATAAGAAAATGGAGTTTTTGCACAATTTTGCTAGATAATGGTTAGTATAAACAAATGCTTCAAAATCTTCAGTAAATTTTTAATATTTTTTGTTCGAACCCTTTTCCTCTATCTGCCATAATAAAGTGGTGGGGGAAAATTAGATCTGTTTTTATTTAAATATGTTGTATGTAATTAAACTCTGGACTGGGGATGAACGGAATCCAACAAACGAGGCCCGTTTAAAAGAGCATTTCTTACTCTATATTACATCATATAAAAAATAATAAGCCTTTGAATGTAGACGCTAGGGGGCGCTGTCTTACAATTTAACAAACATTGTACATTTTTTCAAAAAAAAAATAATGCGATAGTATATGTAATTTTAGTTGATAGTTAATAGTAATAAAAGCTTAAAAAGTCAGCGAAAACCGCATCCTGATATCTACTTTCAAACCGAAGATATTAGCAAAATTATAATAAATACGAAAAATAAGCTCTTAACTGGCCTTATTTTTATAACACAGTTACAGTAGCCCTCTAGTTTATCTAATAAAAAAAAAACAAGATAGAAATGATTAGTTTATTCTAAAATCGACAATATATCAGAATACCATAATATCAGATTTATTAATATCTAATAATTAAGATATCAATGACAGCAAACAAGAAACAGCTCAGCATTGAAGTCATGGCAGGATTTGGAAAAAATCGCTTTTGCCGTAATAGTATAAATGTCAAAGTGTTATTAGATCAACATTTTGTTAGTCTGGGCAGCAAAAGCAGTTTTTTTATCTATTACTTTTTCAAAAGGACTACTTGACGAAGCAGTAGATGGTAACTGTTGCAATGCTTTATATCCTCACAGGCGCTATTACGATAGCAGAATGTTCAACCGATAACTATTCTTAGTGGGACACCCTGTACTTTAGTAACGATTTTGTTGGTTTGCCAAAATGCCACCAATTTCAACTACTTCAAATAATAAAGGCATTTGAAAAGGCAATTAAAAGATAAAAACGCTGCTAAGACCTATCAAAATGTTGATCTAATAACAATTTGACGTTTATACTATTACGTCAAAAGCAACTTTTTTCCAAAGCCTACCATGACTTTACTGAATCATTGTTTCTTGTTCACTGTTATTAATATCTTAATTATTAGATATTAATACATCTGGTATTATGGTATTCTGGTATTTCGTCGATTTTAAAATAAACTATTTCTATCTTATTTTTTTGTTAAAATGGGCATAATCAAAAGGGCTACTGATACCGTGTTGTAAAAATAAGGAAATTAAGGGCTTATATTTCGGTATTTATTATAATTTTGCTAATATCTTCGGCTTGAAAGAAGATATCAAGATGCGGTTTTCGCTGACTTTTTACGCTTTTACTACTCTTTACTCTTAGCTAAAATAGCATATACTATCGTATTTAATTTTTTTGAAAAAAACGCACTATGTTTGTTACGTCTACGTTCAAAACTTTATTCTTATGTACTGAAGCTGTGGTTGGTTCCTTGTGAAACATCGTTGAAATATTAGTATTTTAATAAAGCAAGCTTTTAGATGTTTCAAAAAACTTTTAATAAGAGTAACTTTAACTCCACATATATGTTTCGGCTTGTTAGGCCTTTTTCAAGAGTTTTTTAAGAACTAATCGTCTAACTACACTGTAACTATATATATATTTGCTATGGGGGTGGGTTCAGAGAGTTTACAATAGGGGTAATAAAAAATGTATTTAGAAATCCTTGTTGGTCCTTAACATTATTTTCGTTTTTAACAGATCTTAGTATTTCTAACTGTTCAGTGTAATTTAAGCGTCTACCTTTTGTTTCTCTGTGTAGTAACTTAATTGAGTTTTCATTAATTTTGTGATTATTTACTATACAATGAGTTGCAAGACCAGAACTATTCTGGAGATTATTAATAGACTTTACATGTTCTTTAATCCTCATATCTAAATTTCTACCTGTTTGGCCTATGTACACGGCATCACAATCATTGCAATCCACCCTATATACACCCGACTTATTTTTGACATTAGTTTTGTCTTTATTATTTAATAAAATTTGACCTAAATTTCTATAGTAAAGACAAAACTAATGTCAAAAATAAGTCGGGTGTATATAGGGTGGATTGCAATGATTGTGATGCCGTGTACATAGGCCAAACAGGTAGAAATTTAGATATGAGGATTAAAGAACATGTAAAGTCTATTAATAATCTCCAGAATAGTTCTGGTCTTGCAACTCATTGTATAGTAAATAATCACAAAATTAATGAAAACTCAATTAAGTTACTACACAGAGAAACAAAAGGTAGACGCTTAAATTACACTGAACAGTTAGAAATACTAAGATCTGTTAAAAACGAAAATAATGTTAAGGACCAACAAGGATTTCTAAATACATTTTTTATTACCCCTATTGTAAACTCTCTGAACCCACCCCCATAGCAAATATATATATAGTTACAGTGTAGTTAGACGATTAGTTCTTAAAAAACTCTTGAAAAAGGCCTAACAAGCCGAAACATATATGTAGAGTTAAAGTTACTCTTATTAAAAGTTTTTTGAAACATCTAAAAGCGTGCTTTATTAAAATACTAATATTTATTCTTATGCTGGAAAGGAAACAATGTTTTTGTGACGTTTCGCGACTTTATTGTCGCTTCTTCAGGCACCAAAACATATATTAATCCACATTATGCCTACAAACATTCATGGCGACTCCAACCGCCAACACTAAGACACATACAGACGAATCGAACAGAAACTTGACCGGTATTCTTTGGCCCGATATACACCGATGCTCGGTTTGTGTCGTACTGATTTATTATTACTGATTTATTATTATTATATTTATGGTATAATATAGAGTAAGAAACGATCTTTTCGCATTGGATTCGATCATCCAGTCCAGAGTTATTAACATTTAAATAAAGATAGATCTAACCTTCCCCCACCACTTTATTTTAGCAGGTAGGGGAAAATGGTTCTAACAAAAAAATAATCCAAAATTTACTGAAGATTATGAAGCTATTATTTATAGTACTCATTATCTAGGCAAAATTCTGTAAAAATTATATATTCTTATTTTCCATAGCACTTGCGCCCCCTAGCGGCCGTTTTACAAGCTTGAAAGTAATTTCCAGTAATTTCTCATAGTCCCTTTAGTTATAAATATTTTAACTTTTAACTTTAATATTAAGTCCTACGGCTAATACTTTCCGAGAGAGTAAAAAGTAGAGGCCGGTAGAGTAAAAAGTATGGAACTGATACGGAACGGAAGCATACGTATAGCGTGAATACAATCAAAAATACAGAATGAATATGGAGTGGATATAGAATGGAAACGGAGAGTATAGTAAGAATCAACCTTTATGCGGAACTAATATTAATGTTTCACGTTCAAAATATTATTCGAGATACATCAACAGATTTTCCAAACAAGTTTTGACTGTAATACATACTTCCTTAAACTAATTGCTAGTTTGCAAATCAAGACGGTGAGATCGAGAAGGTTTGAATTCCTCTGGGCCACTATACATCGAGGTTATACATGCAGCTTGCGATGTACCGGAAGTTTAGTTTAGAACGGAAAAGTTTCCCGGTTCTAGGTTTTATTTCAGAAGAGAATTGCGTAGAAATTTAAGGCACTATTTAGAAATAGAGAGTTTTAAATTTAATAAGTGTCCTGTTTCTGATGTCAATTCGTTGCTTGAGAGAGTACTAGAAATTCCAATCTTTGATTAAAAAACAAACATTTCTCTCCCTCTCTCTCTCTCTTTCTCTCACACTTTACTTCGGTGATAGATTGTGAACGAGTAACACATTAGTAGATATAAAAAGACTAGATACTTACATTTTAAATTTAGTAGCACATTATTTTTTGGGGTTAAATTTGACAATATCTAATTAAGAATCTTTTATATTTTAAGCTAGTACTAAGTAATAAATCCATTATACCAGGGTGGCGCACCTCATTCACCAGGGTTGATTGTACGAAAACGGAAAAATTTAGAAACAAAATATTTTTTGGGTATATATGGGGAGGCAATGTGCACAATTTAAAATTATTTTTAAATATACAGGGTGTTCAAGAACTAAGATCCATACCAAAGTTATATTTTTTTATGGAACACCCGGTAGTATATTTCATTTTTGGATTTTTGGACCCAAAAAGGCCTTTGTTATAAGTGTTAAATGTGTTGTAAATCTTTTTGGGTTTATATAAAATAAATTTAATTTAAATTATTTAGATAATATCTAAAATGGGTTTTCAGATATTTAACGATGTTTAAATATGCATGCTAAAATAGAATAGATTATTAAGACCCTGTACATTACTTTTCAGAATTAATTCTTGTTTTGAGTTTAAAGGTAGAGAAATTAATTTTACTGAAAAATTATATTGCTTCCTTAAATTTATACAGGGGTACCTAAAATTGCTGATTCTATTTTAAGGATTTATTTTATATAAAAATGCAACACCCTGAATTTTTTAAATAAATTGAAGCAGATTCAAATGCTCTTTTAGATTATTTTAAGGTTTCCTGTACCTATCTAGCTCAAATTTTGAATAAAAAGCAATTTTTAAATAAAATGGCAATCAAGATGGCTGGTGTCGCCATGGCAATTTTCTAGTGAGAGTAATGACATATTCTCAAAATCGACATTAGTTTATGGACATTATTTATAACAGTTTACTTAAATTTACATACAATAATTGTTTAATAAGTAAGTAGTCATTATGCTATCAAGAAAAATAAAGCTGTATCTGCTGGAGGAACGAATGGATATGTTACTAGTGATTTTATTTTGTGATGAAAATTGCTTCTTGTCCTCAAGGGCTGGAAGTGTGGTTTAAATAAACCTATTAAGACAGAAACCTGTAGTTGGAAGTGAAGAAAATCTAGTTTTATAGAAAATCCATATATCTAAAAGTCATCGTAAAATAAATCCAAGAACTACTTCTTCGTTTTTCTTGATAGAATAATAAATACATATTTAATAAACATAATTTATTAAACTATTGTAGGGGTAAATTAAATAAAAGTAAACTCGTATAAATTTAAATAAGCCCATAAACTAATATCGATTTTGATAATAGCTACTCATTGTCACTAGAAACTTGTCATGACGACACTAGCCCTCTTGGTTGCCATTTTATTGAAAAATTGCTCTTTATTCAAAATCTGAGATAGATAAGTATAGAAAACCCTAATATAATTTGAAAGAGGATTTGAATCTGCTTCGAATTGATTTTAAAAAATACAGGGTGTTGTATTTGAAATAACAAAGTTTTTATGTAAAATATATATTTAAAATTGGCCAGCAATTTTTAATACCCCTGTTGGTTATTAAGTTTATTTCTTTGGCTGAAAAGTCAGCACAAGAATTAATTCTGAAAAGCAATGTACAGGGTGTTGACAATCTTTTTTATTATAGCGTGCATATTTAAATACATCTAAATATCTCAAAAACCAAAGCTTGTAAACATATTTAACCCTAATAATAAATGCTTTATTTTGTGTCCAAGTATCCAAATACGACATAAAATACCGTTCAAAACCAACAAGGTTTTATTTTTAACGGTATATACTATTAAAAAACGGCAATGAATGTTGCATAGAATGTATGTATATTATTATTAAATTATCTAAACTTTTGACTTTTATACAAATCAATATAGACAGAAGAGAGAGCTATCTCAACAGAATTTCTAGTACATTTCAAAACATAATTTAAAAAAATTGTGTGTGCACTATATGTGCATATTTGAAGTGAGACTTCTTCTTACCTCCGTCTGTCCGTGTGTCTATCTGAGAACTCCATTCGGATACCTCTATCCACTTTCCGAGTTTGGTTCCAATCGACCCATAATTAAGAGAAAAATTATGATGATTTCCTCCATTTAGAGGCATCGGTTCGAAACGTCGAGAGCGCCATCCTGTAGCCTCAATCCTATTATGCCGAAACCGACCCACATTTTTTTTCAATATCAAATTCTTAGTCCAACCCTGATGAAGATATAAACCAAAGGTCCTATCTAACTTTGCAGAGTGACACCAGATTTGGTCGCGATCGGATGACATCAACTCTTGACGTGTCTTATGTCAACACTAACTATAACAGTGCCACGTATCGTACACTACTAAGTTGGTCTTGGTCCAATCTATCGACATACTAAATTTCAATTAAATCAGAAGATTTTGCTATTTTTTTGCCATTGATGATAGAGATACATAATGCACAAAACGTCGTTAACAAATTATGATCTTCGAGCCCCATCTACATTCCGAGTTTCAGCCCCTAGCTCACATAGGGCCCGAGTACGATGCTCTAAAGACCCATCTCAACTTCCTCACTGGCTTACCACTTTTTCGATCGTTACCACTTGCCATGGCTCGTGTGGCGCGTTTGGAGTCGTGAGGCTAGCTCGTGAGTCGCGGCTTTGAATTTTTACTCTCAGCGCACGTAAATTAAAATTAATACACCACCGAGGACGCCATACATATTTTATATTTTTTTCAGTAATTTCTCTATAAATGCTATTGAATATATAATGTTTTTGTTACAATTATTAATGTTAATCAAATTTGACTTTTTTTTTCATTGTCACTAAAGTTTTAGGATTCCATAATTTTATTGTCTGTTTGTGTTTTAAGAGCCCTTAAGAATGTATCCAGCCAAAAGTACAATCTGGCCAGGAAAAACGCATAAGTAGCAAATCATAACAGCAAATTATTACAGTTCATTATACATCACACTATATCACTAGGTTTCACTCTTTTCAGTCCTCTAGTGAGAGAACTATTGTTTGGAAATAGAATTTTCCCATTTTTCACATAAGTTTAAGTTTACGTTCATGGTAAATCGCAAGCCCACTGGGTTTCCGTTAGCTCAACCCATAGGTGTTCATATTCATTGTGTTAGTTGTAATGTATCAAGGAGCGATTTTTACTAAGAGACCTTTTTTACATAAAAAACGTCATAAATGTATATTTTTTTACTCAGTAGTTTTATACAGGCACGGACGAAAAGTTATTACTCATCAAATCAGTTAAAAATATGTAGGTAGCTCTCTCTACAAGTAGGAGTCACATTGACATCAAAATCAAATTTCTCATGTCAAAAACCTCCCAGATACTAATTTTCATCCAAATATCGACGTCACGTCAGAAACTATTTTGGAAAAATCAAAATAAAAATAAAACTTCTACACCCTGTATCTCCAAAACTAACCATTTAGGACATACATTCATAAGAACTGTTTTACCTGATTTTATCTGCAGAATATATTGCCGAAGTTTCCGGAATACAGTTCGGACCACCCTGTATTTATAGTTTAAAAACCTTTTTACTGTCTCCATGTTTACTTCTCCTTGTACCCATTACAGAAACATAAATAAAACACAATATGATTTTAATTAAACTAAAAAGTCAGTTGCATGGTCCATTAATTAGAAATTTTGTAAATACTCTAAAATCACGCGCCAGTAAATCCAATCCGACACTAATTACGCCGTGAATGGTTTTCGGCCGCAAACAACTTTTAAGGGCTTATAGAAAGAAATCAGTGTCAGCAACTTTTAAGATTAAAGTTTCTTTCGTTCGATGCTTCCAAGTAAAATACAAGTCAACTTACTTAAATAATCCTAAAAGTTTTATTAAAGAATATGCATCTCTTCGGGTACGGATTAAAATGACAAAAACAAAGTAGTTTTAAAAGTTCGAAATGAATTTAAACTTGTACCGGGACTTGTGCTCAAAGCAATATTTGATTTTATCTAATCTAGTTGAAAAATAATCTATGTGGCGGATTCATCTTTCCAAAAAATCCTTTATGGGTATTTCGCCACTGCACTGCAAGAAAATCTACAAAATAAAATAATTATTTTTTCACACACTTCTGCGTTAAACCTTAAAAAGTTATCTCTTTCCGTCGTCGGAAGCATTTTTAACATTGAAAATGTTTCTGTTATCCTATATAAGGGAGCCCAAATCGAATTAAAATGCTACATTTGCCACACCATGACGTCATATATACAAGGGTATAGAAAATCTCGGCGCAGCGGCGCCGGCGGCAGTCGGCCAGCGCGCGCAAAAACCATTACATCGCTGATTGTTTATTGATATATCTTTATTAGTTTAAAAGCAAAAAATATGGGGTTTGCTTTGATACCTTGTCAAGACATAAGCGAAACTTTTAAATTGTTTCTTTTTTTCATTTAGGCCTTCGTTTTTCCTTAAATGAAAGTTATATTAAAAAAAGTCTATTTTTAAACCAAATTTTCGCATGATTGAAATGAGTTATTCATGTTTAAAGTTTTTTTTTGTCGTAAGCGCTAATGGAAATGTTTTTTTGTAAATAATTATAAAAAATTACTCCCTACGAAGACTTTATTGTGTACTGGATCAAAAAATAAGTATTTGTTTTCTCTATACGGCGATATTAATATATCGATTTTTGATGATAGTGCCCTTTTACCCGGTCTAATTTTGTACTACTTTCGGAGTAAGGGTCTCCATATCATGTACTGTACTTCCATCCCTGAAAAATTCAGCTTGTGACACCGAAGTGAGACGTAAAGTCAAAATAAGCTTTAATCTACCTACATCATAGGTAGGTGTAGGTACTCTAGGTATATTCTACCTAGACAGTAGCTGACAGTAGTAATTAATTTGTTATCCGATAAGTAGTTGTCATTATATAAGTTTAATCATCTTATACCTCCTATAACGGTAGGTTTTGGATTTTTTCCTGATTGGTTTGTTAAACAAAAATATACTGGGCATATAAATGTCTAACACAATACATGTATTGAATGTACTTATTTTAACCAATGCATTGTTTTGTTTTTTTAATCTCACAAATAAGAAATGTTCACGACGCCGCGCGCCGCCGAAGAGGAATCGGCCTACGTTTGGCTAAACAGGCTGGACACGGTGGACTACGATATTGGCGAGTCTGAATATTTATAAAAATTTGCAAAGTAAAATATGTTGGAAAAATAATTAATCCATACATATATAAAAGCTCAAAGGGTTTTTTGTTGCATCCATCCCGCCGAAACCGCTTCACCAATCTTGATGATTCTTTTTTTAAATGAAAGGTACCGTATGATCGAATAAAAATGGCGTCAGCGATGGCTATGAAATGAAGATCGCTGTCATTTTATATGTAAATTTATATGGGAAATGTCATCGATCGTCATTTCCCAGCCAACTGGACACCGTTTTTTTTTCGATCATACGGTATATATGTGTAGATTTGTTATGAAGTATTTTCATAGTGCTTAATGGCTATTTCTTTGTGTAAAACGACTAAATACTAAAACATACCTGAAAAACACCTACACACAATACCTCCAGAAATAAATTATTTGTCATTGTCAGTGGTGTGTCAGTTAGATTATATATTAAGTTTTTAGATATTTTAGGAGTGAGTTCATACCGCCAGGTTTAGATACATAAATATTAGCACAAAGGTTCGTTTAAACGCCATTAGTGAATTAGCTACACAAAGCGATTTTAGGAAATTCATCCTCTTAGAGAGTAAAATTATGTCGGAACAGTTTGCTGTATGAAAATTCCTTACTATTTGGTCTAGAAAAATGAAATCCTACAAAAATAATTAGAAGAAATTTTTGAAATTCATCAACCAAATGGGTAAAGTTAGTAAAAATTTATATAAAACTTGGTGACCTCTGGATTATACACATAAAAATTGGCACAAAGATAAAGCAAATTTATGAAATTTATACACTTAGGGAGTAGAAAAGGGAATGGAAGTTTGCTGTACGAAAATGCAATACTATAACATTATAAACCAGACAGTATAAAATTTTATACCAGGGTTTATTTAGTGACATCATAACGAAATATATCTTCCTCAATTATCATTCAAAGAATAAAAAATAAACTATAAAGAGAGTATTAGTGCTCTTAATAAATAAAAAGGAGATGAAAAATAAAAAACATCTATGCTAACTAGCTCTCAATAAATTAGTAAAAAATCATTTAAATCAATGCATGAACGATTCGAGGTGTAACGCGAACGTAGTCGCGGGAAAAAGCTAGTAATTTATTAAATTATTTTATTTAACTGATTAATTTTCACTGAAAAAGAATTTTTGTAATTCGCCACTATATTAGTTAAAAACTAAGAAACTCATATCAAATCTAAGTTTTGCGATTTTGACTTATACTTTTTACAAAATCTGAACACATTATAAAAGAAAAAAAGCTTTTGATAATATTTGTGTAGACTGACTACAAGTTCTATAACATAAATTTCTACGATCGGTCTACCTAGTGGTCTGCAGCATCGGCTTGTGGTGCAAACGTGGGCCTGTTAATCTGTGACGTGACGCACAACAGCCAAGAAAAACAGAAGCGTGGGTAAGAATTTAGTAATTTAAAAAAAAAAATTCTTTTAGATACAGTAGTAGGTATTAAAAAGTTTTGTGTTTAAATGGGGTTTGCCTTTAACAGTTAAAAAGTTATATCGTAAAGTGTAACTTTCCGTAAGAATTTTTTATCTGTCATCATGTTAACCTGATGTTTTGTATGTTATTTTGTTTTTTTGCTTGTTTGTTTTACGGACAGGTGCGATCGCATAATTATTATTGATAATGTTTTATTTAATGTTAACATTACTACTTTTTCAGTGAATCTTTAAATCTGTTGTTTTTTGTTAAGTTCGTTATTTAAAAATATGTATGTATACACTCATATTAACACTAATCATATTTTTACGTTTTTACTCATCATTTTCAATGCCCCCCCGGTTGCATCTTTGTAAAGGACTGTTAATTTTTTTTCTTTGTTAGGCAAATTTGTATTACTATAAACATAACTGCTCACAAGCAGCGTCCGTTTAGGTTTAACGCAGAAGTGTTTACAAAAAATAATTATTTTTTTTGTAGATTTTCTTGCAGTGCAGTGGCGAAATACCCATAAAGGATTTTTTTGGAAATATATAATATGTTTTATTAGACAGAATAAAAATAAAATAGCATCATAACACCGACAAATTAATGGTTCTCGTGATATTTGGAATAGAAATAATGGATACATATCATCACTGATAAAAATTGAACACGTTGACTAAATAGTTATTTGACTGAAATTATAAATCTGGAAACTTATTTTCTTTATTAAAAGCCTCGAGCGGGCGCGTCCGGAATTTTGTACCGCATTTTTAGTAATTTCGTTAAAACAAAATTTCCATTGGACGTACGCCGGTGGTACCATTAGATATGCTTATTTAGGGATATTTGACACCCTAGGTCGTAGTAGTTGCGTATCCAGCGATTTTTGTTCAGTAGCAATTCTGTCGTAAACCTTGCAACTACAGAAGCTGCGGTACTCTGTGGCGCCCAGTTATGTAAGTAAAATAGTTATCATATTATTTAATTATTTTTCTTTATTTGGTGTAATTTTAAATTGTTAATTAGTTTTTCCGATTGATTTTATAAAATCTGTTAAATATATGTTACATAACCTGTAGGTAATGACGGAAAAGGCCCCAGTATACAAATTCTTCCCATATATTTCAAAGGTTTCCTCGCTAAATATGCTTCAGAGGTAAAGGAAGTAGTTACAGATAATAAGAAGCAAGTTGGTCGCTGCCATGTATGTAAAACCCATAAAACTACTAATTTTTGCAACTAAGGCCACATTCTTTTTCGCGAATATGATGAATTTTTTTCGTGATAGACTAATCAATTGTATCACCGGTAGATATCTACCTATAGAAGAAGACTAAACATCTAGATGATAGTGTCATCTTCCAGTGATTTTTTTTTGAATATTTAAAAGGTTCTGTTAGGTTTATTTTGCAAAATAAAACACCACAATGCACCAAAAAACTTTTACTTTTACACTGGACGCGCGTTTCGCTAACCACGTTAGCATCATCAGCAGATGATTAAAAACTAAAATACAATCTACAATTTGAGCGTTTATATACTCGCTCAGTGGGCACCGAGTGGGCGTGGCAAGATCTAGCCAACCGAGTTAGAGCCCACCGAGCGTAACAGTTAGATTTCCGCCACTAGAGTAGTAGGAACAAAGAACTTGAAGGAACTGGGCCGTTATCTCTGTTCATACTATTTTTATATTTATTAATTCTGATACTTTCATATGCATCTAATTGTAATTTGAGACTTGTTTAATTAATTTCAAATTATTAAGATCTATACAATGTTCTTTATTAAATTAAAATTAAAGTTAAAATCCATTTTTTTTAGTTTTCAAAAAATCCCAAAAATTTAAAAAAATTCCAAATTTTCAAAAATTTTTGCTCGCGAAAAAAACTCAAACTCGTGTTTCTGTGATCAAATTATACTGCCCCTAAAAACAGTTGCACTAATTTAAGACACACCCTTTATAATATTATAAAAAATTGTCGTTTCATCCGCAGATCTATTATTATACAGGGTGGTCCGAACTGTATTCCGAAAACTTCGGCAGCATATTCTGCAGATAAAAATAAGTATAAAAGTTCGTATAAATGTATGTCCTAAAATGCTTAGTTTCGGAGGTACAGGGAGTAGAAATTACATTTTTATATTGTTTCCTTCCAAATAATTGGTGTCTGGTAGTTTTTTTGACATGAGAAATTTGATTTTGATATTAATATGTCAATTACTTGTAGAGGGCGCCACCTATAAATTTTAAATGGTTTGAAGAGTAATAACTTTTCGTCCCTACCTGTATAAAACAAGTGAGTAAAAAAATGAGCATTTACGACGTTTTTTACGTAAAAAAAGTATCTTGGTAAAAATCGCTACGAGTAACGGTTCTCGAGATATTTGGAATCGAAATTATCAATACCTGTCATCATTGACATAAATTAAACCTGCCGACCAAATAGTTATGAGGCTAAAATCATAAATTTAAAATACTTTTGTGCCAAAAGTTCAATAGAAACTGTTTTACCATCATTTTTCCCAAGAAAAATTTATGATTAATTTAAAAAAATAAAAATACCACAAAATTTATCATTTCAGTTAAATAATTATCTACTCAACATGTTTATTTTTTCGTCAATAATGACATGTATTGACTATTTCGATTCTAAATATCTTGAGAACAGTTACTCGTAGCGATTTTTACCAAGAGACATGTTTTACGTAAAAAAATCACGGAAATGTGTATTTTTCACTCAGTAGTTTTATACAGGTACGGACGAAAAGCTATTACTCTTCAAAACAATTAAAACACATGTAGGTGGCGCCCCCTACAACTAGGAGTCATATTGACATAAAAATCAAATTTCTCATGTCCAAAAACTCCAAAACCCCAATTTTCATCCAAATATTGATATTACTTCAGAAATTATTTGAAAAAAAATCGAAATAAAAATGAAACTTCTACACCCTGTATCTCCGAACCGAAGCATTTTAGAGCATAAGTTTACAGGAACTTTTTTACTTATTTTTATGTGCAGAATATGCTTCCGAAGTTTCCGGAATACAGTTCGGACCACCCTGTATATTTACATATAAGTTTTTAAATACTCCTTTTATATCTAAAATCAAAAAAAAACTTTTAATATTGGAAGATATATTTTTATGAATCGGGAAAAAGTATTTCTCTTCATATTTCCTCAACTTCGTGCCAGATTTAACTTTGATTTAAAAAGTTGGTCACATAAATAGGAAACGTACTCCTATCAAAAGTCAGAACTTCTGAAATTGAGTGATATCCTGGGGTGACTGCGGGCGTCGTGTACTTTTCAATAAGAATGAAAATAAGGCAATTGCAAATCCTCACCCCCGGCGCCACTGACTGATTCTTTTCCAACGAGCGCGAAATGCTTTCTGCAGAGTGAATTGTGCACGACGTCACTTCGGAGAGATTAATCTTGGCGGTACACTATATATGTATAGTCGAAGATTGTCGTTTTCTTCTCTACGAAAAAGAAAAGAGCCATACACTGATAAAAAAGATAGACTTCAACTAAAGTCGTCATCGTTCTTGAAAAAAAAAATTAGTGGCAAGAGAATTTATTTTAGCGTAAAAGAAAATATTTTGCCTTAACTCAAGAAAACTTCTCTTGAAAATTTCTTTTGAATTTATTTTCATTCAACCAAGTTCAAGTTACTTTGTTTTAAGATAATAACAAAAATACGCTAGAAAGTACTTGCATTTAAGAAACATGGCCATTTTTTCAATAGCTAAATACTCTTTTGATGAAAAATAATAACGACACACAAACACGATGACGGTATATACAATCAGTCGGCAGTCCGATCAGTCTCCCGTCGCATTTCATAGGTCGCACATCATAGTACGCACGGATTTTGTTGCTTGGAATTTTCCACTTGGAATTTTGCATAATTTGCTTTTTAAACGCATATCGTATAACAAATTGTGATCGTTATTAACATGCACTTGTCATTTTTTATGGACAAATTTTAGGATATATGGATTTTTTAAAGGAGTTTCTGAAAAAATGGAAATTAGAGCCTTTATTTGCTATATTTGAAGGTAAGAGACATTTACCTAATGCACCTGTTTAGATAATGCATGCGTGACTATAGATAGAATAAGAATATAGGTATCGATTTTTTTATGCAAATAATTACAAAAATTTTAGAATTTCAAGTCGTATTAAAAAATTCAAAATGTGACCAAAGCTTATTATTTTAATAATTTGTTTGATTTACTTTGATTAATCGTGATGTAACATTTTTTTGTAATTTGTAGAGAGATGAACCACCCCAAAAAATACCAAGGAGTGAAGAAGCAGAAATAACTACCTACTATCGAGGAAAATAGTATCACTTTACTTACTACAGACTAGGAAAACCTAAATTTATCAGAAAATAATATACCTCGTAATATGCCTGTATATGCCCTTCTCTTAGATTAAAATAAATTTTAGTTGAGTCAATGGAATTCGCTATTGGTTTAAGAAAACTATCTCTTTAATCAAGAAATGTCCCTTTTCAATCAAGAATTTTTACATGAATCAAAGAGAATATTGTTCTTGTAGCAAGAACTTCTTTGCATATTAATTTTGGGTCAAGAGTGAAATACTTTGGACAGATAGATTCTTCTATTCTCTAAAGTAATTTTGTAAAGCTTATGAAAAGATAGTTAATGCTTTGGGCAAAGAAACGTCGTTCTTGACTCTATTGAAAAGCGCCAATCTTTTGGGTCCAAGTCATATTCATTTCGACTGAGAGATCCTTTTTTTCAGTGTACCTATGTATTTATTAATATAATGTGTGACATAGATATTGCAACACCTAGTAAATGTAAATATATTTTATGAAAAAATATATATTTTGGAAAGTACAGTATCCCATTAAAAATATCGAATGTAAAAAAAGTCTCGCAAAACAATTCTTCCACTATAAGAACTTGTGAGATCTCATGCAAAATCAAGTCAGTTTATTTTATTTAGTCTCTCTTTAAGCACCTATTCAACAATTTTGTTATAAATTGTTAGTATCAATATTATTCATCTTTTTTTCTGTAATAATTATACTGCCTTGGCATTTGCACTGCACCATATATATAAAAGAATAATCTAACATCTACTAAGTAAATCTAAACAGCGCCCTTAAAAATAATGTTTTGGAGTTTAATCTAATAATAATAGAACAACATATCGTGCAATTGCCAAGTCATTATAATTATTACAGAAATAAAGATATTGATACTTACAATTTATAACAAAATTGTTGAATAGGTGCTTAAAGAGAGACTAAATAAAATAAACTGACTTGGTTTAACATAAGATCTCACAAGTTTTTATAGTGGAAGGCATTTTTGGCTTCTTTTCAGACCACTTTACGTAATCCTAAGATATGAGTAAATATATTTTGATAGTTTTAGAGATAATTATAAATAAATAAAAATAGATATTTTTCAGTCTTTCTTAAAAAATTATTAAAAGTACAAGAACTGTCCTGAAATCAAAACTATACTAGGGATTTACTTTAGATGGTCTGTATTTACTTTCATATAAATATGGTAGTCGTAAATACCTAATGCAGGATGTTCAAAATTCACGCCAAACTTTCTAAAATATAAAATAATTTTTCTTCGTTTTTTTTTTAATTGAATGCCCTGTATATTATTTTTTTATTAGATAGAAAATTAAAAAATGAATATTTTTTGTATTTAGAGTATTTCAAAATTGTTAACGGTTTTGCAGATATTCGCGGTTGTATATTTCACATGGTATTTTCGAAAGTAAATTTTAATCAAAGCCTGTTTAAAATACATTATTATATTTACTGTTACAGCCTTGTTATTTCTTAATATCATCATCAACTCACAAAGTTTCTTTCACTTATATAGTAATTTACCCCACCTTGTAACCAACACTATACACTTATGTTATTATCATTATAAAATAAAATTGCAGTGCTAGAATTGACCAAAGCAAACTAAAAGAGAACGTTACTTGGTGTAGTTGTTTTATTGCGGTGCTACAAACTACCATTAAAATCAATTGTTCGTCGTATCTACAAAGTTTTTCAGTATAACCATGATACGGGAGACGTCCTATAAACCGGATCCGGTAGCGCACCGGAATGTGTAATATCCGGACAAAATGAGCTTAAACCGGCGACAGTCAAACTTTATAAAAGCTTTCTTTCTACGGCATGAGTGTCCGCAGAATCGGAACGATTGCCTCTCGACTAAATATCAGGAGTGAAATCCGACTTCCTTTGTTTAGACGATATAGAAAATTCCTCTGCATTCTATAAAAAGAATTCTTTGTCTATATTATAAACTCTATTTGTACGATAGGGCACAGTTATTGGAATATACTGCTCGTCCTTTCATAAATAAAAAGTAAATTTCGGAACGTAATTGTCAGAAAAAAACATTTATACGGGTAGCTTTATCACTATCGTAGGTAATTATTTAATTGCATTTAAGCAAAATTGAAAAATCTCTGACTGACTATGGTAACTGCAACTGTTTTCAGTCCCAAACTAAATAAATCAATACAGATTTCAGATCACTGAAGATTAAAAACAAGCATATGATATGCCTTTTCATTTTCATAATAAAATTTGATAGCATTTTTTAGATGATTATTCAAAAAAACTCTTCTACAAAGACTAAACAACACGTGTAGAGTCTATGGCCTGAAAATGAACCTTAAGAAAACTAAATTTATGATAATCACTAAGAGAGAAGATGTCCAAGCCAATGTTCTAATAGATGATATACACCTATGGAGAGAGAACAAAAATATAAATATCTAGGCAGTTGGTTGACCGAAAACTTGGATCAATCAGCAGAAATAAAAGCTCCAATAGAAATAGCCAGAGCATCCTTTGTAAAACTCAAAATTGTCACTGCAGTGGAGACATCAACTTAAAGCTTAGATTAAGAATGCTAAGGGGTTACATATTTGCAACTATACTCTATAGTTCAGAGGTTTGGACACTTAAAAAGGCCGAAATGGAGAAGTTTGAGGCATTCGAAAGATGGTGTTATCGGTGTATGTGGTTACAAATGTGGAACTGCGACGCAGAATTCAAAAGAGGATAAAGAGGTGATTAACACCCTTAAAAAGAGAAAACTTGAGTACTTGGGACACATAATGAGAGGACCTAAATATGCCCTGCTGCAGAACATAATAGAAGGAAAGATAAAGATCGGAAGGAGCCAAGGAAGAAGAAGAACATCATGGCTCAATAATTTAAGAGAATGGTTTGGAATGACTTCAAACCAGTTATTCAGAGCAGCCGTTAACAAAGTTAGATTTGTCATTATGATTTCCAACATCCATTAGGAGATGGAACCCGAAGTAGAAAAAGATGATTATTCAAGTATCTGCATGTTTTAATTAATCATAAACATACTATAATTTTGACCAGTGATATTTAGCCGTACGTCTTATGTCACAATTTACTTAGAGATGATACTGATTTTTTTAAAAATATGAATTTGAGAATCTTTGTTTTTGCCAACTTATTTACACACCAGGACTTATAGTTTTACATAGATTACTAGCTTTTTTTGTCTATGACTTTTAGCTTGGACAAAACTATACAGGGTGTCATAAAACATAAAAACAGTAAAATTGTGTGTAAATTGCAAAATATAAACACTAAATCACCACAATACACCAAAACACTTTTACTTTTACACTGGACGCGCGTTTCGCTAACCATCATCAGCAGATGATGGTTAGCGAAACGCGCGTCATCAACAGATGATTCACAGCATCATCAGCAGATGATTATAAACTCAAAGTTCCTCCGAGTTTATAATCATCTGCTGATGATGCTAACATGGTTAGCGAAATGCGCGTCCAGTGTAAAAGTAAAAGTGTTTTGGTGTATTGTGGTGATTTAGTGTTTATATTTTGCTGTGTAACACCAAAGGTTCCAACCCTCAACTGTAATGTGTGTAAATTGTAAAACTGTTTTTCTTAAAATTTGGTACTCTTATACATATCTTAATGCCAAAATGAATGGCAATAGTGTCAAATTCCGTTACAGCTCTGAAAGGGTACTTTCTATAATGGTAGACAATACTACTGGTGGTATTTCTTTTATCCCTATAGATACTGTAATTTCAACAAATGAGAATTAAAGCTAGGACTTTGTAACACACACTATAATATACCACCTTGTAACAAACACTATACACTTAATGTTATTGTCATTATAAAATCATTATAAAATAGAACGTTACTTGCAGTAGTTGTCTTATTGCGATGCTATTGACAACCATTAAAATCAACTGTTAGTCGTATCTACAAAGTTTTTCACTCTATCCTCGATACAGGAGACGTCCTATAAACCGGATCCGGTAGCGCACCGGAATGTGCAATATCCGGACAAAATGAGCTTAAACCGGCGACCGTCAAACTTTATAAAAGTTTTCTTTCTACGCCATGCGGGTCCGCAGAATCGGAAAAATTGCTCTCGACTAAATATCAGATAAAGTGAAATCCGAATTCTTTTGTTTAGGCGATACAGAAAGTAGAAAATTCCTCTGCTTTCTATAAGTAAAATTCTTTGTCTATGTTATAAACTCTATTTGTACGATAGGGCACAGTTATTTGAATGTACTGCTCACCCTTTCATAAATAATAAATATATTTCGGGACGTAATAGTAAACATATTATTTATACAGAAATTGTAAGTAATTATTTAATTGCATTTAAGCAAAATTGAAAAATCTCTGACTGGCTAGGGGTAACTGCAACAGTTGTTAGTCCCAAACAAAATAAGTCAATTTTGATTTCAAATTACTGTAAGACAAGCATACGATATGCCTTTTTATTTTTATAATAAAATTTGATAGAATCTTCTACATGACTATTCAAATATCTTCATTTGTTAATCATAAAATAATCAATTTAAGAATCTTTGTTTTTGCCAACTTATTTACACACCAGGACTTTTAGTTTTACCTAGATTACTAGCTTTTTGTTTAATCAAAATAATAAAAGCATGTTTTTTAGTTTGGAGTTTTAACCTCGTTATCGAGGACAAAACTATGTATTTAGTAAATGAAAGAAATTACAGAATCGGTTATCTGTTCTCGACTTTACAGCGCCATAATAATAAATGAATGTATTTCGGTTACTAAGTAAATCTAAACAGTGTATTTAGGAATCAAATATTTTAATTAGTAGATTGTAGTGCAGTACAACTGTCGAGTCAGTATAATAATTATAGAAATATGGATGTCTAATATAATATCGTCAGTTAATGTAACTGATAGGTAATTGATTGGATAACAATTTATAACAAAGTTATTGAATTGGTGCTTCCATACATACTGACTAAAATAATTGGTACATAATAATTTACCGCTTTTTGTCTGAACTCCGTTTCAAGTCCTTAAATTTTTATTTTTCAATAGGATTCGAGTTTACTGAAAGCTATTAGAAATTGAAAATATTAATGTATCATAAACACACCATCTGTCTGTCTCGTTTTCTCCTATATCGTCGTTTCAGACAGTATGGATGTCAAGGAGGATAAAGGAGAAGTCGTAAATTTTAAAAATATATACCCTACTTTACTAGTAGTGAAAAATCTAGTTTATATAAAATATATTATAATATATATATATGGTGTTAAGCTTTTCTATTTCTTAATATCATCATTATGTCACAACGTATACTAATTTACCCACCTTGGAATCAACACTATACACCTAATGTCATTGTCATTATAAAATAAAATTGCAGTGTTAGAACTGACCAAGGAAAACTAAAAGAGAACGTTACTTGCAGTAGTTGTCTTATTGTGATGCTATTGACAACCATTAAAATCAACTATTCATAGTAACTATAGTCTGTCCAACGAGAAGATCCTTGACAGTGATAGATGTGTCTGTCATTTTAATTACAAAGTTGTTTCTTTTATTTTACAAAGAAATAAGTTGGTACAACTGGAACGCATAGCAGGAATTTAATATATGTATTTAAAATTTGACTGACAAGTAACTTCAAAATATTGTGAAAAGAACTGTATAAAACTGAAAAAATGTAATCGAGTAATTTTATTTAATAAAAAACGGTATGTGCTAATACAAAACAAATAAAAACAAGACACCACATACCAAAAAATATAAAAAAAACTATTTCTTACTTTCAAGCTTTATGAAACTTCCCGCATTTATGATTATATTTATCAATATAACTTATGTACAAATACAAATTTGTAATATTCCGCAGGAATAAATAAAACAATATAAATAAAACAAACTATTTTATTAATAATAACACTTACCAAATTTTATACCTCACATTTTGATTAATTAACAAAAAATCTTATTTTTTTAAACCAGTACCTTTTGACATTATTTTTCTGCAGTACTAAAATCCATTATTTACCTATCGTGTGATGTCGATATTTTACAGCTACTCCAGTTTTTAGTATGGTCCTTCTACCATATTCGAGATGCACTTATCTACGACGAGATGGTATACGAACTTTATTGATAGTAACTTTATTGGTGTATCTCTATAAGACTTTCTGCCTGGGCAGCGAGTATTAACCATAAACTGTGCTCTGGGTTCTACAGTTAATTTTCACTCGATTTTTCCTCCACTTGACTTCAAAAGACACAAAACACACGTAATAACACGAATCAAAATGCATTATCTTCCAAAACGCAGGGTATTTGTCAAAAGTTGTCACAAAATTATAACCTATAATTTGGCAAGACTTTGACAAACGTCAAAAATCTAAAGGCGAGTTCATACGCATCGGCGTCCGTTTGTCGTTCATCGTTTCGTCAAACCAATAAAATTGAAATACGATCTGTCATTTTTGAAATAAACCAATAAAACTGGTTAAAAACAACAAGTGACCACGCATGACGAATTTATATTTAAACCCATCCATAGTTAACTTAAAAATTATTAGAAACTTTTTTAGTAAAATAAATAGATTGGTATGGGACGTCATCTGTTTTTCTTCTGTCATCGTCTGTCGAAATCTTACCTGAGAAAAAAAATAGAGTATACAAAGTTTTTCACTATATCCACGATACAGGAGACGTCCTATAAACCGGATCCGGTAGCGCAACGGAATGTGTAATATTCGGACAAAATGAGCTTAAACAGTCGACCGTCAAACTTTATAAAAGCTTTCTTTCTACGGCATGCGGGTCCGCAGAATCGGAACGATTCCCTCTCGGCTAAATATCAGACGAAGTGAAATCCGACTTCCTTTGTTTAGACGATACAGAAAGTAGGAAACTCCTCTGCTCTCTATAACGAAAATATTTCCGCTTCTTAAAAACTTTTTAAGAAGGGTAAGGCAAAGCTTTTGAAGTATAAATTTGAAGCTCTTACACTACTTATTTAATCACTTTTTTAACAGACACTTTTAAATATATATTTATTACTACACGATGTAATTAATTAATTGCATATAAGTAAATTTAAAAATCTCTGACTAACTATGTTAGTCAACTGTAGACAAATCCTGCAACTGTAGACAAATCCAAATTGAATAAGTCAATATGGATTTCTTGGATTAAAAATAATTCTTTTGGATGTGTTACGCATTTTCGTTGTCATAATAATGCTGAACATTCATTTATTATTTTTTGGAGTATTTATTAAATAGAGATGCAAAAAAACGCTACGGATTTTTTTTTGTCAAGTTTAAAGTGTTATTTTTTTTTTGAACAAAAAATTTGTAAAAAATTCTCTAATACTTTGTGTTGCCTCCCCCGGAGTCATGAGTCAAAAACTGAATGTAATCCGAAATTAATGTTTTAGGAAAAGTTACTAACGCATCCTAATTTTAAAACACCCAGTGCAATAAACAGGGTGTTTTAAAATTAGAATCAAAACAGTTCAGTATAATAAGCCAAATATTAAAGTTTATAAAAAACTGAGCTTATTAATTAAAGTTGATAGATTTATATACAGTTTTCTAAAAAATTCATGAAAATAGGACTAAAAGTAAAAAATAACACTTAAAATTAAACAAATTAAAATAACACGATGAAAAAATCTCCGTTGCGTTTTTGTGAAACTTTTACTTACTTCTGTCTGTCTGTCCGTCTGAGCACTCAATTTCCTCTATCCACGTGCCTAGTTTTATTCCATACGACACACAATTAAGAAAGAACCTTATGAAATCGACCAACATTTTTCTTCAATATCAAATCGTTAATCGCACCCTGATGAAGATTTAAGCGAAACGTCGTGTCCTACATTGGTTGCGCCTAGTTTGGTCGCGATCGGACATGAACTTTTGACGTTTCTTACGTCAAAACTAACTGTCACAGTGACACGTGTCGTACACGATCAAGTTGGCCTTGGTCCAATCTATCGACATATCAAAATTCATTTAAATCGGACGATTTTTTGATTTGATTCATGATGATGGCGTTTGGTAGTGCACGAAACGTCGTCAAAATATCATGAAAAGTTTTGAGTTTCAGCCCCCTAGCTCACGTAGGGCCCGAGTTACGACTTCGATAGCTCTGTCTTAACCTTCGATCGTTACCATTTTTCCTCTTGCATCTCGCGTCTCGTGTGTCATGGCCTTCAATTTTTACTCGCACGTAAAGAAGTTTTACTTCAAAAAACTAATGGTTTTCTAATAATTTTTTTTATACTTATTTAATTTATTTTTATTCTCGAAGGCACCATACTAGAATTCTATTCATCAAATATTTAATTTGAAATAATAAAAAATATTTGTGTCGGTAATAAACAATAAAAAAGCGAATATATTTCATTTCCTAACAAAATGTAATTATTTTATTATAGTAGAATAAAATAATTACAATATTAGACTTGTTATAAATGTAGTATAACATATTCAAATTTCAAAATTTATTATAAACCAATAAACTTCATTCAAATTTTAACCAACGGCTACTAGTTACCTCTCAGGTGTAAAAATTTTATTATTGCATTTTATACGGACTTAATATAATAAATTTTCATTTTCAAATAGATTGATTGTTAAAAACTAGCGTACTGGAATATTTTGTCGATATTATTGTCAATAAAGCTTCATTGTTTAATTCATAATATAGTGAAAGAATTGTGGCGAGACTTGGCATTTTTTACATTCTGTGTTTTTGATGGGATCATATTTTTAACAGTAGTCATTAGCCATAACTTACTTGGATGTGATATACATTTTCATACTGAAGTTATATATGAACATAAGGGAAATGGTGCATCTTCCAGGTATTTTGCAAATACGGCGATTCATATATTGGAGAGACAAGCACATAGAATATATATACAGGGTGTCCACCCCAATGAAAAATGCTTGAACACGTCGAATTAGTTTTCGAGGGTGAAAAGAAAATATCATAAAATCACTTTCACACCTATAACCTCCAAGGCGGGGGCGACACCACCCCTAAATTCTTAAATGGAAAGGGGGGCCGAGTGATACCCCATGTGAAAGGTCTTAATTCCCTTATATAAGAAGATATAAGAGTACTTAAAATTTCATGAACTTTATATCAGCAATTTTTGTCGATTTTTGAACTCCCCTTCGGCTATTCAAAAAAAAATTGGGTTAACAAGTTTACAAAGAAAAAAAGTTAAAATTTGATGATTCGTGATGTACTTCATTGCTATTTTTCTTTCTTTGTTTGTTTTAGTTGCCTAATTGTAATCATGCGTTTTTGTGTGGCTAGTCTGAGTAATTTGATGAATTTATTTCAGTTAGATACCCTTGATTGAAATCAAAATTAATTATTATACAAAATGATTTGTAGTTAAATCATACATATAAAATTAAGCACAGTTAAATTTATCAGTTTTTCGCTGCTTAATTGCATATCTTTGTTTCCGACAAGGTTAGGTCCCTGTACCAAAATATATAGAAGTCTTATGTATTTCTCTGTTCCATCCCAAAGCTAGTACAATTTACAAAAGCTAGGAACTTTCAGTGTTAGAGGAGCAATATAAAATACTTATTCATCATAATACACTAAAGTACTTTATGTTTAACCCTGGACACGTGTTTCCCTAACCGTCTTAGCATCAGCAGCAGATTATTAAACCTAAGAAATAAAAGAGAAATGTTTTAGTTGATGAACGTGCGTTCAATGAAAAAGTAAAGTGTTGTGATGTATTGTGGTGAACTAGTGTTTTATTTTGTTGTCGATATTTGTAAATTAATTTAGTTTAACATACAACAGAACATACATAAAAGACCGAAACCCAAATAAAATTGATTTTCAACGATATATCATGTTCCTATACCTAAACCATCTGGTTTCTTCAGTAAAGCCATTTAAAGACAATAGCTCTGACAATAGTTCTATTATAATTGTTTCGTTGAAAGAATATCGTTACCATGACAAATATTCAAATTGTGTATCATACATTATATTCAATTGTAAGTATCAATAATTAGAATTTACGTTCTAAATTTCTAAAATTGTCATGGTAACGAAAATTTTGAAATGAAACTATAATAATAGAAATATTAAATTTTAAATAATTTTATTTAAGAAACCGGAAGGTTTAGTTATAGGAACATGATACATCGTTCGAAAGCAATTTTATTAGTCTTTTGATTTTTTAAATAATATATATATATATATAAGGTTGAGTTTAAAATAACAAAGATTTGAGCAGTTTTATAACAAGCGGAAATAAATAATATTTTCCTCTCCCTGTGTTATAGCCCAATCGGTTTATTTAGACAGATCGAATATATCGACTTTTGTTAACTTATTATCCAAATTTCAACTTTAAAAATGTTTAATTCATGATTTTACCAATGCTTATTCATGATCATGTTTTTGTCAATTTTACACGTTTCATTTTTTATCTCAAACACTATTAGAGATAGGTATACGTTAGTATCATAGAAAAATTATAATAAATAAAAGTAATTTCCAAAAATGTAATAATATACTGGGCGTTCCATTTAAAATAAGAAATATGCTATCACTTTTCAAATCATCCGGCAACACTGTAATGCTGAAAATATTTTAGAAATATGGAGCAGGTGCTTTTATGTAAAAATCCAAATTCTCAAAACAAACATATTACCGGTTTTCCATAAACGTCAAACGTGCCATCGCCGTGCCTCACCCTATATAAATATAAAAAAAAGTTGGACTATAAAACTTTAGTATGAAAATGCAGATCACATCCAAGTAAGTTATGGCTAATAACTACATTAAAAATAGTTAAATTTGACCCTATTATAGTATTCTAATTTAAGCTAATTGAAAAACAATAATTTCAATTGAGGTGTTCAATAGTAAAAACATTTTGAATTATAAAAGATATTTTATTTTATAGCATCCATTCACATCATAAATGCATTGGCAATTCTACTTATGATAATAAATTAATTAAACTCATAAAGGCATTATGCTATCCACAACTAATATTAATTTACGATAAGGAATAAATAAATGATTAAATAAAACTTTTACAATTGCCAGCTCTATCAACAGTAGAGCCCTCCTTTCGAAAACATGACCGCTTTAAATTTCTCTCTACATTTATTTCAACTACTGATTGAACCAACGAGCTGCAAGAGAGATAGTTAGAAACAGAGGACGCGCTCGTGCTTTATCACTATTTCTGGTCATTGGATGGTGTCGCTTAACCGCGAGACTGCGGTTTCTTCGGTCGAATTGATGAACTGATTTGTCCCCGATAACCGGGTACGATTCCGAAACCTTTAGACAGAGACGTATTATTGACTGTTCTGTTTAAACCGACACGACAGGCTGATAAATTATTTAAAACCAGAGGCAAGTTCCAGTCTGCTAATAAATTGGAAACGTATACTATCACATTACAAAAACCTTCGTCAAATCTATTATTTTTATAGGCTTCCTCGAAAAAGTAAATTTTTTGAGGAAAAGGTAGATACACAGAAGATTGTTTTAGTTTGGTTTGGTTTGGATTTAATAGATAAAGATTGTTTTAGATGCGGTTAAACTCATATTAGTATTATTTTATTATAATAATACTTAAAATTAAAATTAAATTGCATGTTATTCAGAAATTGCTATGGAAAAAAGTCAAATATACACTATTAATATTTGCAATTGCTTGTCACCTTAACGCTTTATTTTCAAGATGATATAACCATGTATATTATTTTTGCCGTTTGTTAATTTGTAACCTGAACTGTGTGATCATATTTATTTTAATATATTTCATGCTCTAAAATAAATGATATTATTATAACAAATGGTTCCAGGGAGTTATGTTATCCGCCCACGCTAACGAATATCGAGTGAACTTTGCGAAAGAGAATTCGGAATAAAAAGAACCGACTGTTCGCCGTAATGAAAAATATAGTCTTTACTGATTTACCAAAATTCTTTTTTTTTTTTTTCACGTTTACTGCCCGACAAGACAAGAAAAATATCTAATTTACGGTGGCTGCAAAGACGTCCCGTAATCGTGCTGTTAAAACATAACACCTGGTTTTTGTATACAGGGTGCTACAAATTCGAGGTACGAGCATTGGTATCACGGTAACCGTAATAAATACGAACATAGTTAAATTGGGGCAAAGTTGCGCTTTAGGATGTTCATCAAGATGCTATCAAATTTTTTTTAAAAATTTCAAGGATTGCTGAGTTTTTTGGAAAAAAACGGAATTTCTTGAAAATCATTTTTATTTTTTCCTGATGTTACTTTTTAGGAAATCAAAAAACTAATTGCACATTCTCATAGCCACTTCATTAGGGCTATCTGATAGTATTTTTAGATTTTCAAATTAGCTGATAGTTTGTGAGATACAGTGGCCAACTTATTTTTTTTAAATACGGACCTGCATTTTTTATTTCAGATTTTAAAAGAACACGGTCTCCTGAGGGCAGTGATATGCCACACTTAGTATTTTTTTGTTTCAGACATTTGAACAGAATTTATTTAAACTAGTTTTAAATCTAAAACTAGTTACAATATTGATAAGCTTTAATATTTAACAATGACGTGGAGTGAAACATTGAATACGGAAAATCAAATGCAATAACTAAATGGGCATTACTTGGCGTCATTTGTAAAAGTGAAATCAATACATTTCAACATTTACAATAAAGAGTACAAAATGCATTCGGAACTATAACAAGAAGTTATGTTCAAAGAGCTATAATAAGATTGAACAAAAAATAAATTTGTGCGTTAGGGAGCTCCCTAACATGTAGAGCATTAGAAACTAGTTTATAGAAGTTGATTTATTGAATATTATTAGATCGTACATTGAGAGTCCATATTTACAATAAAAAAGTTAAAAATAATATCTTTAAATTGCTGACCTGGATATTATTTATTTGAATCTTTGAATTGGCTCGATTTTCGTTATTAAATGTTAATTAGCGCTGATCAATATTGTTGCGATGAATATAATCAGATTAAATAATTAAAAAAAACATAGTTGTACTTGAAATTATTTTAAATAATAATTAAATAGTTTTGTTGTTGTTAAGGTACCTAAAACAAAAAAGTATCAAGTGTGGCATATCATTATACTCAGGAGACCAAGTTCTTTCAAAACCTGAAACAAAAAATGCAGGTCAGTATTTTACAAATTATATATCAGCTAATTTGAAAATCTAAAAGTATTATCAGATAGCATTAATAAAGTGACTATAAGAATGTGTAATTGGTTTTTTGATTTTTTAAAAAGTAACGACAGGAAAAAATAAACTCACCAATCCTTGAAATTTTTAAAACTTTTTTGATGGCATCTTGGTGAACATCTCAAGGAGCAACTTTGCCCCAATTTAACTATCTTCGTATCTATTACGGTTTCCGAGATATCAATGCTCGTACCTCGAACTTGTAGTACCCTGTATAAAAACCAATTGTTATGTTTTAACAGCAGAATTACGGGACGTCGTTGCAACCACCCTTAATAGATATATTCATTAGGACTTTGGGAAGGAACAAATAGGATACACATACATAACATATTGTAATACTGCCGTCGGCAGTTGAAAGGCGGCAAGTGACAAAACCATGGTTTTGAGAAAAATGGTAAAAACTTTGTGATGTTATCCTTCACTAATAAGAATATATACATTCGATTTTATTGTTCAACACTAATTAGATATGCTATATTTAATTATTTATAGGTATTTTTAGTCAATAGAGCAAGTTTTGTTTAAAAAAATGTTGGTTAATTCTTTCTTGCTTCGTTTTCTGTATTGAATACAGTATGAAGTGGACTTTTAAAGACGGTAAGCGACAAAAAACTGTTCGAATGCCGCCTTTTAACTGCAAAACCTTTGACGTGCCGCTATTTAGAATCAAGTAAAATATGTTAAGGTTTTAACTTAAAAAAGATAAGTTTTAAGTAACATCTATTTATTAAACACAGGTCATCTTGCAAATTTTAAGTAGTCTTATGATAAGAGTTATATAGTAAAAGGAATAATTTTAAAAATAACAAGATCATCCATAATGGATTGATCTGTATATATTCTCATGCATTTTTTGTTTGCCTGCGGTCATTTTATAAACTAGAGGGTTGTTTTTGTTGTTTTACTTAGAAATATAACAAAAATGGTTAATTGAGAAGTGCCACCTCAAAAATCTTTGCATCCAGCGCTAGTTTGGTGTCTGCTTTTTTTTGTTTTAAGCAAGAGGATACGCCGATGCCCCCTCTTCTAAAACCCAAAAACAAATTTACAATTCTGATCGATATACTATAGTATCCAAATTAAAAAAAAACAGCAAGATTTTAATTTTTATAATATATATATATATATATATATATATATATATATATATATATATATATATATATATATATATATATATATATATATATTTTCCTGGCTCTAAATTACGCTTAAAATAAAAAAAAATGAATGGATGAGTGAAAAATCTTTTCTTCAATAAATACAATAAATAATTTATTTATTGCCAATTAATTCGAAATATAAATATGAAACAATTAAACATTAAGATAACTTATAAATGTATTTGTAAATATACTGATTATACCATTTAAAATAAGAAACTTATGGAGGCACTATAATAGTACTTATTTAATTTTAACGATACTTAATTTAATTAATAATACTTGCTTATTGATAAATTTTACTAATTCTAACTATTATTTTTTTTTAATTTCAATGGTGAAACTTATATTTTGTTAACACATGACGACACAAAATTAGCTACAAATCCATGTTTTTTTTTAATTATTTAATCTGATTATATTCATCGCAACAATATTGATCAGCGCTAATTAACATTTAATAACGAAAATCGAGCCATTCAAAGATTCAAATAAATAATATCCAAGTCAGCAATTTAAAGATATTATTTTTAACTTTTTTATTGTAAATTTGGACTCTCAATGTACGATCTAATAATATTCAATAAATCAACTTCTATAAACTAGTTTCTAATGTTTACATGTTAGGGAGGGTTACCACCCTCCCTAACGCACAATAAATTTATTTTTTGTTCAATCTTATTTATAGCTCTTTGAACATAACTTCTTGTTATAGTTCCGAATGCATTTTGTACTCTTTATTGTAAATGTTGAAATGTATTGATTTCACTTTTACAAATGACGCCAAGTAATGCCCCTTTAGTTATTGCATTTGATTTTCCGTATTCAATGTTTCACCCCATCGTCATTGTTAAATATTAAAGCTTATCAATATTGTAACGATGAATAGATTAAATCTTTAAAAAAAAACAGAGCCGGATTTAAAACTAGTTTAAATAAATTATGTTCAAATGTCTGAAACAAAAAAATACTAAGTGTGACATATCACTGCCCTCAGGATACCGTGTTCTTTTTAAAATCTGAAATAAAAAAAATGCAGGTCCGTATTTTAAAAAAATTAAATTTGGCTACTGTATCTCACAAATTATCAGCTAATGTGTTCTTTAAAAATCTGAAATAAAAAATGCAGGTCCTGTATTTAAAAAATTAAGTTGGCACCTGTATCTCACAAATTATCAGCTAATTTGAAAATCTAAAAATACTGTCAGATAGCCCTAATAAAGTGGCTATGAGAATGTGCAATTAGTTTTTGATTTCCTAAAAAGTAACATCAGGAAAAATAAAAATGATTTTCAAAAATTCCGTTTTTTTCCAAAAACTCAGCAATCCTTGAAATTTTAAAAAAAATTTGATAGTATCTTGGTGAATATCCTAAAGCGCAACTTTGCCCCAATTTAACCATGTTGGTATTTATTGCGTTTACCGTGATACCAATGCTCGTAACGTCGAATTTGTAGCACCCTGTATACAAAAACCAGCTGTTATGTTTTTAGCAGCACGATTACGGGACGTCTTTGCAGCCACCCTAAATTAGATATTTTCTTTGTCTTGTCGGGCAGTAAACGCGAAAAACACCACGATAATTTTGGTAAATCAGTAAAGACTATATTTTTCATTACGGCGAACAGTCGGTTCATTTTATTCCGAATTCTCTTTCGCAAAGTTCACTCGATATTCGTTAGCGTGGGCGGATAACATAACTCCCTGGAACCATTTGTTATAATAATATCATTTATTTTAGAACATGAAATATATTAAAATAAATATGATCACACAGTTCAGGTTACAAATTAACAAACGGCAAAAATAGTATACATGGTTATATCATCTTGAAAATAAAGCGTGAAGGTGACAAGCAATTGTAAATATTAAAGTGTATGTTTGACTTTTTTCCATAGCAATTTCTGAATAACATATGCAATTTAATTTTTATTTTTAAGTATTATTATAATAAAATAATCCTAATATGAGTTTAAACATGTATTTTGGATTCCGTCAGAAATCCATGGACAGAAATGTGGATCCGAAATTTATGGACTGTATTTTGGATTCACATAAAACTGAATCATAATATTCCTCTTTGTGATTACAGTGAAGTAAAGTTAGTAAAATATAAATACAAAATACAAATAGCAATGATTTGCTATATAATATTAAAGACATGCAGGTCGTAGAAACTAATCTAATACACATTCCTTGGCCCAGATTGGAGTACAAAAATTACACAATAATCACGGAAGACAACGGTCAACACGTCCGAAACTTCTACCTCGCTCTACCCAATTAGTCCCGAACTAGTGGTTCCCCTTTAATTAGCTGCGCGATCATAACTGTTAGATATCTAGATATAGCTTGACTGCACCTTTTTTTAATAGAAATTGATAACAAATGCTAAATAAATGTATATAAAAAACTTAATGTAATATGTATTAAAAAACTGGGCCCAGTTCGTGTGATTTGCATTTTAAGTTCTAACTATTCGGAAAGGTATACAAATTATGTTTGCACATATGTACATGTTTTTCATATTGAAGAGGTCAAATTTATTTTAAATGTTGAAAAAATAAATGAGACAGTTATTTCATTTTATAAATACAATTTTATTGTCAATTGATATACAGTGTGTCCACGAAATAAGTTGACACGAAGAGGAAAAAATAAGTTACTTTTATTTTAAGGCAAAAAGCCAATCTTTAACCACCCGGTATAAGATCCGGCGGCAATTCGCGGCAGCCAGTGGCAATTAATTTATATGCAATATACTTTAAGCAACAAGTATTATCATGCCGTTTAAGAGGATTTGAAAGGGAAAGTAGTTAAAAGAGTGACAAGCAAAAATGTAAAAATACTATTTTTGTTGCCTTCAAATAAATTGCCATAAACTAATATTACTTAGGTTTAATTAAGGGCAAAAACGAAAAAAAAAACAGTTCTTTTTACCTTCTTTTCGAACGTCCAATATAGAAAAGGCAACAGCTTTTATCAATTTTAATAAAATAAGTAAATAATTGGCGTTATCTGAAAACTGTTTATGTCAGCTTGACACCAGTAGAAAAAAGGTGACATTTCTAATAAAAAAAGCGCTACACTAGGCTTACTTGATTTTGTTATTTATTATGTATCGTTTACAGAGATATAATATATATATAGAGTTATATAAGAAAAGTATTAGCAAGAGTTTCATGCAAACATTTTGAAATTAATATTTCTAAGTAATGATCTATCTGGGAACTACTGTGCGATGTCTTGGTCTTATGTTTGTAATCCATGCAATCAGAAGTCGCAATCTGATAATTCCAAGACCAATGTGCAAGTGCACGGATTATATGTGCACACGAGACAGCTATAACGCAACCTTGGGTGAAAAGTTTATAATGAGAACTCAGATTGACCAGGTTCCGTTACCAATAGGTTCCAGCTAGCTCAGTAAATAATTAAGTAAAATATATATGTACAGAACAAGAGATATCAAAAGGGAGGTGTATGGAAAAAGTGTACTGATTGAAAAGTCCAAAATGTACTGGATTCTTTTAATAAATATTAAATTCAAAGTTAAAACAAATTACCAAGATCTATCATAAAATGTAGCAAATATTTAAATACGAAATAATGAAATATATATATATATATATATATATATATATATATATATATATATATATATATATATATATATATATATATATATATATATATATATATATATATATATATATATATATATATATATATATATATATATATATATATATATATATATATATATATATATATATATATATATATAGTAAAAATGAACTACCCATAAAATAAATTAAATCATGAATAGTATCACAAAATATTGTTGTGACTAAACTGTGAACAACCCTGATGCGTATTTGTGATTATGATTAAGTCTATAAAGAATAAAATGAAATTTAAATGTAAAAATCCCCTGGTATACCAAGTTCACATACGATCGTATATTTAATGTAATAAATTTTAATCAATCATAAACGCAATAAAATAAGAGATGATTAAAGTCTTATCTGTCATCCAGTGATCGTTCCAGTCAGTCCATGAGAAAATCCAGATTGCTGGTCTTCAGTGTCACAGTGGCATTCCTCGTCCTAGTGGCATTCACGTCACAATGGCATTAGTTGCAGTACCAAATCCAGTACAAAAAAAATTGATAAAAATCTTAAGCTAAACCGTAATCATCACTAAGAGCCAAGGAACAAGAACCCTAAAATATGATCTATTTTAGTGACACGTTCTAGTTTGGACATAGTAAAATACCACCTTCCAAGACAAGATGGCGTCTCAACGCATGTTACTCCATGGAAAAGGGTTCCTTAACTGTTCTCGTACTCGTCCCAGTACGTCCACGCACCCATCTACAACTCCTGCCCTCTAAAATAAATAGTTGTAGAAGAGAACCTTACACCTAAAAATGTCTCTTACCCAACCAACAAAGATATCCCTTTTCAAGGTTTCCCCGGAATTCCAACTACACAGGCCAAGCTCAAGTTCTTGCCAATCGGTCTTCTCGACCCTCAATGAATTCCAAGACCGTAATTCTACTGAACAATCCCAATATGGAACGGCGACCAGCCAAAATTTCACTAGAATTTCTTTTTATTTTCGGCAGAGATCAGAAGGCTTCCTTGCTTTCTCACCAAGATGGTTCAAAGTCGAAAAGGACGCGTGTTTGCAAGATCCGCAAAAGACGCTGGACTCCAAGATACCAACCCAAAGTCTAACACAGGCAACCAGTAAAACAAAAGACCCAAAATAAAATTCGATGTAAAATTTTATTTAATGCATACGGATTGAGTGAAACATTTTATTACATCATAATAAAATTATAATAATCCCTATAAGAACATAATATCTTCGGAAAATTATTAATACATTTTCCGATCATATATAAAACCGTTTAAAAAGATCGAAAACCTAATTTGCAAAGATACATCTGTCAAACTTCAACGCTGGACGATCAGCTGACAACAACTGAAACGTCAGTTTGTAAATCGTAATATAAACAAGATGAAATTTAGGGAAAAATCAACTATAATCAGGTAAAATCAATTGATTACACACAGGAAAAATACATAATAAAAATCTTTAACCCATATGTATATGGCAGACCCAACATTCCCACTTGTTGCGTTGAAAACAGACAAAAGATAATCACATCAAGTTTATGTTCAAGAATCCTCCGAAGAAATATGCCAAGAAAATTATTCTAACACAAGCATAAGTCTAAATAAAGAATTAGTAACCACTGTAGAAAGAAAGGTAGGTTTTAAACAGACAAATTGATATTTTATTAATGAGGTTTTATATTACAGTTATCGGAGACAACTCCATCCCAAGAAATTGTTGTGGTGAAGAGATTTAATAGATAAGATATTATTAGAAGTTATATGTACAGTTAAGAAGTAAGCTAATTAAACGTTATTATTCAAGTTATTCAAGTAAGTTTTAGTTTTATTCCTAAAAATAAGCAAAATAAGTAAAATAAGTTACGGTGAAATTTTAAACCGTAACACAGCTTAACACGCCGAACGTCGCTGGAGTATCGCAGGGAACATTAAAAGATTTTTATTTCATTTTAAGTCATAACCTACATGGATATGAGACACACTTTCATAATAAAGTTACATGGCCTACATTTTCGTCATTTTTTAGGATATTAAGATTTCTTCCATTAGTTCATTTAGTAACACATTGTTTATATCTTTCTTTCTTTGTTTTGGCAAACTTTTAGTCTAATCAAATTTAAGAAACTTGTTGAAAATTATCTGCTTTCTGTTAGAAACGTTTGGTCAGAAACTAAATATTTTTAAAAATATCCTACTTTTTTTCTCAGTATGATCTTAGTGTTATCTTCACATTAGTATCAGCTATTGCTCTCTCTACAATTATCATCAAAGATTTAACGAGGCTAGTGATCTAGCTAAAGAGAATAATAAAGTTCAGTTCTTTGGAAGCAAAGAAGAATAAAATGTTAAAAAGTGGATTGCAGCTTGTGGAAACTAATCTAATTCACATTCCATTGTCCAGATTGAGTACAAAAAATTACACAATAATCACGGAAGATAACGGTCAACACGTCCGAAACTTCTACCTCGCTCTACCCAATTAGTCCTTAGAACCGACCGATGTCTTGGTCGAAATAAATTCACCTTATTAAATCGGGTTAGTTGTTTCGTCTCGTCGAGCGGTAAAGCGCCAAGTCCTCCGGATTCCGCTCGTAAAGTAGTAGAAACTATTTTTCTTCATTAAGGCGGACGGGCGGGACCTTTTTATTCCCGATTTTATTTGCTTTACAACGACCTTTTGTCGGTTGCACAAAAAGTTTATTCGGTGTTCGTTAGTGTGGGCGGACGGAACAATTTGCCCGGACCGTTGGAAAATTATTATTACAATAGTAGGGGAATGTTTTAGCTGTCGGGATATATTCGAGAGGAAATGTAATTGTGTAAGTTCAGACAAATGAAACATTAATTTTGAGCAGATATTACGTTAATTTTTAACAATGTATTGGAACAAAAATATTCTATTGAAGGTGTCAATTAAAAACTAGAAATTAAAGGATCTTAATGCTATTAAAAGAACCAAATATTCTAAACTTTATTGATTTTAAATGTTGTACGCTGATGTGTTGTTTGTAGTGAAGTCCCAATCTAATAGTTCTAAGAGCAATCTGCAAGTGCACGGATTATATGTGCACACGAGACACCTTAACACGCCAAACGTCGCTGAAGTATCGCAGGGAACATTAAAAGATTTTTATTTTATTTTAAGTCATAACCTACATGGATATGAGACACACTTTCATAATAAAGTTACATGGCCTACATTTTCGTCATTTTTTAGGATATTAAGATTTCTTCCATTAGTTCATTTAGTAACACATTGTTTATATCTTTCTTTCTTTGTTTTGGCAAACTTTTAGTCTAATCAAATTTAAGAAACTTGTTGAAAATTATCTGCTTTCTGTTAGAAACGTTTGGTCAGAAACTAAATATTTTTTAAAAATATCCTACTTTTTTCTCAGTATGATCTTAGTGTTATCTTCACATTAGTATCAGCTATTGCTCTCTCTACAATTATCAAAGATTTAACGAGGCTAGTGATCTAGCTAAAGAGAATAATAAAGTTCAGTTCTTTGGAAGCAAGAAGAATAAAATGTTAAAAGTGGATTGCAGCTTGTGGAAACTAATCTAATTCACATTCCATTGTCCAGATTGGAGTACAAAATTTACAATAATCACGGAAGATAACGGTCAACACGTCCGAAACTTCTACCTCGCTCTACCCAATTAGTCCCGAACCGACCGATGTCTTGGTCGAAATAAATTCACCTTTATTAAATCCGGGTTAGTTGTTTCGTCTCGTCGAGCGGTAAAAGCGCCAAGTCCTCCGGATTCCGCTCGTAAAGTAGTAGAAACTATTTTCTTCATTAAGGCGGACGGGCGGGACCTTTATTCCCGATTTTATTTGCTTTACAACGACCTTTTGTCGGTTGCACAAAGTTTATTCGGTGTTCGTTAGTGTGGGCGGACGGAACAATTTGCCCGGACCGTTGGAAAATTATTATTACAATAGTAGGGGAATGTTTTAGCTGTCGGGATATATTCGAGAGGAAATGTAATTGTATAGGTTCAGACAAATGAAACATTAATTTTGAGCAGATATTACGTTAATTTTTAACAATGTATTGGAACAAAAAATATTCTATTGAAGGTGTCAATTAAAAACTAGAAATTAAAGGATCTTAATGCTATTAAAAGAACCAAATATTCTAAACTTTATTGATTTTAAATGTTGTACGCTGATGTGTTGTTTGTAGTGAAGTCCCAATCTAATAGTTCTAAGAGTTAAATCTGCAAGTGCACGGATTATATGTGCACACGAGACACTTTTAACACGCCAAACTTCGCTGAAGTATCGCAGGGAACATTAAAAGATTTTTATTTTATTTTAAGTCATAACCTACATGGATATGAGACACACTTTCATAATAAAGTTACATGGCCTACATTTTCGTCATTTTTTAGGATATTAAGATTTCTTCCATTAGTTCATTTAGTAACACATTGTTTATATCTTTCTTTCTTTGTTTTGGCAAACTTTTAGTCTAATCAAATTTAAGAAACTTGTTGAAAATTATCTGCTTTCTGTTAGAAACGTTTGGTCAGAAACTAAATATTTTTTAAAAATATCCTACTTTTTTCTCAGTATGATCTTAGTGTTATCTTCACATTAGTATCAGCTATTGCTCTCTCTACAATTATCAAAGATTTAACGAGGCTAGTGATCTAGCTAAAGAGAATAATAAAGTTCAGTTCTTTGGAAGCAAGAAGAATAAAATGTTAAAAGTGGATTGCAGCTTGTGGAAACTAATCTAATTCACATTCCATTGTCCAGATTGGAGTACAAAAAATTACACAATAATCACGGAAGATAACGGTCAACACGTCCGAAACTTCTACCTCGCTCTACCCAATTAGTCCCGAACCGACCGATGTCTTGGTCGAAATAAATTCACCTTATTAAATCGGGTTAGTTGTTTCGTCTCGTCGAGCGGTAAAAGCGCCAAGTCCTCCGGATTCCGCTCGTAAAGTAGTAGAAACTATTTTCTTCATTAAGGCGGACGGGCGGGACCTTTTATTCCCGATTTTATTTGCTTTACAACGACCTTTTGTCGGTTGCACAAAGTTTATTCGGTGTTCGTTAGTGTGGGCGGACGGAACAATTTGCCCGGACCGTTGGAAAATTATTATTACAATAGTAGGGGAATGTTTTTAGCTGTCGGGATATATTCGAGAGGAAATGTAATTGTATAGGTTCAGACAAATGAAACATTAATTTTGAGCAGATATTACGTTAATTTTTAACAATGTATTGGAACAAAAAATATTCTATTGAAGGTGTCAATTAAAAACTAGAAATTAAAGGATCTTAATGCTATTAAAAGAACCAAATATTCTAAACTTTATTGATTTTAAATGTTGTACGCTGATGTGTTGTTTGTAGTGAAGTCCCAATCTAATAGTTCTAAGAGCAATCTGCAAGTGCACGGATTATATGTGCACACGAGACACCTTAACACGCCAAACGTCGCTGAAGTATCGCAGGGAACATTAAAAGATTTTTATTTTATTTTAAGTCATAACCTACATGGATATGAGACACACTTTCATAATAAAGTTACATGGCCTACATTTTCGTCATTTTTTAGGATATTAACATTTCTTCCATTAGTTCATTTAGTTACACATTGTTTATATCTTTTTTTCTTTGTTTTGGCAGACTTTTAGTCTAATCAAATTTAAGAAACTTGTTGAAAATTATCTGCTTTCTGTTAGAAACGTTTGGTCAGAAACTAAATATTTTTTAAAAATATCCTACTTTTTTCTCAGTATTATCTTAGTGTTATCTTCACATTAGTATCAGCTATTGCTCTCTCTACGATTATCAAAGATTTAACGAGACTAGTGATCTAGCTAAAGAGAATAATAAAGTTCAGTTCTTGGAAGCAAGAAGAATAAAATGTTAAAAAAGTGGATTGCAGCTTGTGGAAACTAATCTAATTCACATTCCATTGTCCAGATTGGAGTACAAAAAATTACACAATAATCACGGAAGATAACGGTCAACACGTCGGAAACTTCTACCTCGTTTCACCCAATTAGTCCCGAACCGACCGATGTCTTGGTCGAAATAAATTCACCATATTAAATCGGGTTAGTTGTTTTCGTCTCGTCGAGCGGTAAAGCGCCAAGTCCTCCGGATTCCGCTCGTAAAGTAGTAAAACTATTTTCTTCATTAAGGCGGGACGGGCGGGACCTTTATTCTCGATTTTATTTTGCTTTACAACGACCTTTTTGTCGGTTGTACAAAGTTTATTCGGTGTTCGTTAGTGTGGGCGGACGGAACAATTTGCCGGGACCGTTGGAAAATTATTATTACAATAGTAGGGGAATGTTTTTAGCTGTCGGGATATATTCGAGAGGAAATGTAATTGTATAGGTTTAGACAAATGAAACATTAATTTTGAGCAGATATTATGTTAATTTTAACAATGTATAGGAACAAAAAATATTCTATTGAAGGTTGTAACGTTTTTAGTTCGTTACATGTCTTTTTTATATATAATATATGATGTCTGGCTTATCATCACCGGATTCCCTCTCGTTCAGGCCGGATAGTTTATTTGACGCGTAATTTTTACGTTCTCTAGTCGGCAACCCTGCTATCGTTTCACTGTTCTGTGGAGGCGCTGCCAACATCGCTTCTGTCAACTCTCTACGTGCTTAACTTCACTTGGCTTTGACCGTCCGACTGTCACCGTCAAAAAATCCTTGCTTCGAGAAACTGCAATTATAAAAATCTTGCTGTATAATTTGAATCAGCTGCTCTTTCGAAGTTACAGGTAAAAATGAGATATTATCTTTTTTGATTCGTTATTATTACTGCGTATTTTTTAGGGGGTAGAGTTTTGGATGTCCCAACCTAACTTGTATTTGTATTTTTGCTGGCACGTTGGCGTCCTTTACTTTTTGTCCTCCAGAATGTCACATGGAAGAAAGGACATGTTCTTTATTATTTAGTGAGCCCTCGGAAGTAATTCGAGGTAGGTTCATTTTGTTTATTAGACCTTGTTTGATTTTAAACAAGAGTTTCGTATTTTTAGGCTCCAAGGTACGGACTATTTCCAAGGTTATAGTCCTAGGTTATGGTCCAAGGTACGGGTAGTATTCCTTTGTACCATTATCCTATGCACGGATGTCCTGTGGACGAGTGTCCCCAGTAGGAATGATTTTCTTGCATATAAAAGTGCCCCAGCGTGGATGTAGCTTGAGCCCCATGCTGCTTCGTTCCCATCCATAAGCTAGTTAGTAGTTACGGCTGTTCCAATTCATGGTGTCCTCATTCTGGCCCCTTTTGTTGTATTGATAGCCGAGTACAGAGATGCGTGCCCACCTCACGCTGTTACTGTTTGAAGCAAGATTACATAAAGAATAGCTAAGTTTAGATTTAAGTTTTAGCTTACATTTAACATTTAACACATTTTCAGTCTTAAACAATAACGTAATCTTAAGTAATACCGTACAGACTATGTTTAGTGGTTAGATTGTTAAAAACATTCATGTCGATTTAATATTTAAAATATAATTTAGATCTTAGGTTTCATTGCATTAAGTCTTGTAATGGTATTACTTTTATAGATATTATTATTGCACTATTTTAACAGATGAATAACCAAACATAGATTCTAGAATCTACAGGTTGCAATATCTTCGATTTAACATCACATAAAATATATCAAATTAATTAAAGTAATACTACCTTTCATACATCCTCTTAAACTTTACATGTCTTGTATTTTATCAAAGTTGTTTTCATAGATATTTAGTACAACTCTTAACACCACTTTCTTTGACATATAACCACTATATATTTACTAGAACTTTACAATGTCATGTACCAGCAAAGAACATCATGAATGAATATAGTCATTAGTTTTAAGTAATACAGAACTGTGTTTTCTTTCTCTGTACATTCCTGGCGCCCAATATCTATATTTTTTTGTTTATTGTTATTGATTAGTTTTCTCTCTAGTGAAATACCTTACCCACGACTGCTCTCCGATGAAAAGCTGCCGTTCGCAGTGGTAATGTTTATAAAAAACGCTACAAGGTGCCAATTAAAAACTAGAAATTAAAGGATCTTATGCTATTAAAAGAACCAAAAATTCCTGTGACTAAACTTTATTGATTTTAAATGTTGTACGTTGATGTGATGTTTGTAGTGAAGTCCCAGTCTAATAATTCCAAGGGCAATCTGCAAGTGCACGGATTAGATGTGCACACGAGACACTCCAACACGTCAAACGTCGCTGGAGTATCGCAGGGAACAAGAGGCGCGGACGTTAAAAGATTTTTATTTTATTTTTTTATTTTTTTTTTGTTTAAGTCACAACCTACTTGGATATGAGTTTTTCAGTTCTGCGTTTGGATGGCCCTGTCAATATTCTCTTGGCATGTTCCATTCCTGAAACACCGCTCCTCTAACCCATTCTCCTGAAACATTTTATAGTTATTAAGTGCCGGTTCAGGTTTCAATAATAATGTACCTCTACCTGTTTTTGCGAGACACTCGTCATGTTAGTTTTCCTCTAAGCCGACATGTCATAGTATCCATATAAACAGCATGTCCATATCATTTAGTAATGTTTTTTAGTAATGTTTAAATTTCGTTGTTTCAAGCGCTTTCAACTCGACTTCACTATAACTGGAAATATTTTTATCGTTTTTCCGGTTTAATTCCATTTTACCAGCAACGTACACAGGTTTCCATAGCATATAGCTCAACTTGAAAAATTATAAAGTGGTAAAGCTCAGTTTTTGGATTGCCGTAATAAATAGTAAGGCCAGTTCAGTTTTTTTTTTCACATCATTTATATTTTTCCCAATATATTTTAGTATGCTGTAGCGTTTTTTTTTATAAAACATTATCACTGCGAACGGTAGCTTTTCATCGGAGAGCAGTCGTGGATAAGGTATTTCACTAGAAAGAAAGCTAATCAATAACAATAAACAAAAAAATATAGATATTGGGCGCATTACAGAGAAAGAAAACACAGTTGTATATTACTTAAAACTAATGACTATATTTATTCATGATGTTGTTTGATAGTATATGACATTGTAGAATTCCAGTAAATATAGTGGTTGTATGTCGAAGAAAGTGGTGTTAAGAGTTGTACTAAATATCTATGAAAACAACTATGATAAAATACAAGACATGTAAAGTTATAGAAAATATATGAAAGGTAGCATTACTTTAATTAATTTGATATATTTTATATGGTGTTAAATCGAAGATGTTGCAACCCGTAGAATCTAGAATCTATGTTTGGTTATTCATCTGTTAAAATAGTGCAATAATAATATCTATGAAAGTAATACTATTACAAGAAGTAATGTAATGAAACCTAAGACCTAAATCATATTTTAAATACTAAATTGACATGAATGTTCTTAACGATCTAACCACTAACCATAGTCTGTACGATATTATTCAAGATGTATGTTATTGTTTAAGACTGAAAATGTGTTTAATGTTGAATGTAAACTAAAACTTAAATCTACACTTAGCTGTTCTTTATGTAATCTTGCTTCAAACAGTAGTAGCGTGAGATGGGCTCGCATCTCTGTATTCGGCTATCCAATACAACAAAAGGGGCCAGAATGAGGACACCATGAATTAATACAGCCGTAACTACTGACTAGCTTATAGATGGGAACGAAGCAGCATGGGGCTCAAGCTACATCCACGCTGGGGCACTTTATATATAAGATAAATCGTTCCTACTTGGGACACTCGTCCAGAGGACATCCGTACATAGGGCATCCAACCATAGGACAATGTGGTAACTTGGACATCCGTCCATAAGATAACGGTACGAGGGAACACTACCCGTACCTTGGAACACTACTAGGACCTTGGATAATGCCCGTACCTTGGACCATAACCTTGGACCCCAAAAAATACGAAACTCTTGTTTAAAACCAAACAAGATCCAATAAGCAAAACAAAGCTACCTCGAATTGCTTCCGAGGGCTCAATAATAAACAAAGAAACTGTCCTTTCTTCCATGTAACATTCTGGAGGACAAAAGAAAAGGAACGCCAACGTGCCAGCAAAAGACAAATACAAGTTAAGTTGGGACATCTGTAACTCTACCCTAAAAATATGCAGTAATAATATCGAATCTAAAAGGATAATATTTCATCTTTACCTGTTGCTTTGAAATAGCAGCTGATTCAGATTATACAGCAAGATTTAAATTATCATCATTTCTAAAAGCCGGGATGGTTAGGTTAGGCTACAGAGCGGCAAAAACAAAAGTGAGTCCACAGCGTAGAGAGACCTTGGAGCGATGTTGACAACGCCTCCACAGAGCAGTGAAACGATAGCAGGGTTGCTGACTAGTGAACGTAAAAATTACGCCAAGCGCGTCAAATAAATTATCCGGCCTGAACGGGAGGGAAGGACGTTATCACTCCCCGGTTATGATAGGCTAGACATCATATATCATATACAAAGACATGTAACGAATTAAAAACGTTACAATGCAATAAACCGTCTTCCAATTTATCCCATTCGTCTCTATTCGGAAGTAGGACGTTTTAGCTGCTAGACCAATAACTTTCATTACTAAATCTTCTAAATCAATAGCCAAAATATTATAGAAAATATTAAGCAAAAAGGTAGGTATTTTTAAAAAATATTTTGTTTTTTTACAAAATTTAAGTTTCTAATATGAAACCAAATGATTTACAATAAGATTCTTAAATTTGTATAGACTAAGGCTTCGCTAAAACAAGGTAAGGAAGCTAGAGGGAAAATATATCTATAGTTTATATCAATTAAACTTTTAGTCACGTGATTTAGCTTGGCTGACAGAGCGTTACCCACTTTTACATATTTTTTCCCATCAAAATATTTTTGGTAACAAAAATAAATTAATTATAAATATATAAACAGTTATTGCTTACAACAAAACGCAAATCCTTAACAGCAATTAAAAGAGATTCTAAAAAGAACAATGTTTGACTCCAAGGTCTGCTAGTAAAATTTTTTAAGCCTAAAGTATCACCACAACATAATTCATTTGTACCAACAACACGTAATACAAAACTAAAGTGTCAAAACGAATGACAATGTCAGGAAGTAAATAAATAAATGTCACAACTTGAATTTTTTTACAGCAGAGCTACCACCTGAATCCGCAGCTGGAAATTTAAATTTCAGTTAGTCAGCCCGGAGACGTTAACTTGCCATGGTTGGCAACAATGAATTTAAAATCGCGCCCTCGATTACGTAACTAAAAGATTAATTGGTATCGAATATAGATAAACTAACAGAAAACAAAACTTAACTTATTAAAAGAAGAAAAAAAACTATAAACTCGTATTAAGAAAATTCATTCATATCCAAGTTAATTACGATTAAACATTAAACGTACATAATATTTAATAATGACCCTAGTCAAAATCATATTATTTGAGAATATAGCTCTTAAAGAAAAAAAAAGGAAAAAATACACACAGTAAAGCAAAAATGGCCTTTATAATTTTAGAAACTAATGACTGATGAAATATACTCGTATTGAAGGTGAATATTTTTCATGAAATATTACTATCAAAAAATGGATTCCACTTCGCTGCCTTTTTTCACATTTGTCGATGGTGCTGCGTACGCTTTCCGGCAGCATTGATTTTTACATGAAAAATAGCACCGAAAAAACTAATATCCAGCTCGGAAAAGCAATTTTGTCACATCATTACATTTTATAATAAAACGTTAGAAGTGCTTACTTATGCAACATATCGCTGAGATACCCGGTATTTCATTTTGAACCGACTTACGGCATACATGATGTTAATATTTAATGCAGATAGTTAAAATTAATACAATAGATATATAATAATAGATATTAAAACAATAAAATAAAAATAAACTAACCATATACTAAAATAATGGATAATATTTTAATTGAATATATTCATAAAATCTCTACAACTATTAATTACTATTAAGGAGTTCTTTTTTATTTTTCCTAGTAGTATACTTATTACTTATTTGTACATTGAATTTTAAATGTTTGTAGAGGAGAAGTAAAGAAAAAGTATTTTTCAGTTTATAGTAGTTAGTATTTTTTTAGTTTAAAATCTAGCAATAGCTCTACATAAACTATAATTAACTTTACTTTATGTAGTTTTCTTTATATCAATTAAACCAATTTAATAATGTGATGCGTTAATATATTGGAAAAATGGTTATGGAATTATTTATAGTTATAAAAAATTTCAGATAGAGTTTACCAAAAATGTTTTTTATACCTACTACTTGGTAAATTAATTTGTAGATATAGTATGACTTTTTTTGAAACTTTTGTTTCGGAGATATGAATTTACTCGGACCTTTTAAAAAAAAAATAACTTTTATTAAGAAACTATTAAATATAAACAACACTATTAAAATGTATCATAAAAATGTATAAATCAAAAACTTACTACTGTAGATACTAAATTATATGTATTTTGTTTTTAGCAATAAAACACCTCCTTAAGCTTAAAACTAATATAATGCACTAAAGTCTTATACACAATAAGGTGCCAAGAGCAAGTAAATTAAAACTAATTTAATTAAATGGCTAGAGAGCATTTTTGTGTAAATGTAGCGCTTTCTAACTCTAAACTGTCGTGTTTAAGAAAGATTTAGAGCTGGTTTTTAAGTAAAACTGTTTCTCTTAAATAGCTTAAATAGCTCTAATCTTGTTTCTTTACATAGAGTAGAGACAAAGTGGCAAAGTCTGTTCTACTAAATAAGGAATTTAATTTGTAATTTCACTTTATTAGTTAAAAAAATTGCAGTCTGTTGTTTGTAACTAAAGTTACTTATAAAATTTTATAGTTTTATATAAAAAAAAACGTCTTTAGTATCATCATCATAATTTTCAGCTTATTCAACCATTTCCAATTATGGTGTAGCCTCCCTCACATACTCTCTTTGTAGTTGGACCCATTGTTGTCTATTGTAGGCTATGCGGGCTTAAGTTATCCCTGCTAATTACCTAATATCATGATCCCATCTCAGGTTCGGTCTTCTAGGTCTATTAATTCCTCGTGGGTACCATGCTGTAATCTTTGTGGTCCATCTGTTGTTCGTTGTTCTTGTCAGGTGTCCTGCCCATTGTCATTTAAGGGATTTGACTCTGTGGATGACATCTATTTATTTGGGTCTTTTGTCGTATCCACTCTATTGTTTTACGGTCTCTCTTAGTTATTCCCAGCCATGGTACAAAGAATACAAGGTATGATATTGCGCAGGTTGGTCGCTACGTCACAGGTGATAACCGACGCTATTGGTCAGCACGCTCCGCGCGCCAGTTCAAATCGTCAAGATATTGTTATAAACCCGTTTTTTTTGTTTATATACCGTCATTGGATTATCGCTAAGCAAAATACTGTGGAGCAGTGCGTAAAGAGTCAGGCTAGGAAGCGAGAGACCGGAGTTCGAATCTCGGCCGGGACATTTTTAATTTTTTAAATACTGTTGTATTCTATAGTTTATTTTTGTAGTATAAAAAAAGAACTATTTATTCTGTTATTTTTTAATCTCCAGTATTAATATATATATAAAATAATATTCTACTTTTTGAAATGTATCAGGCCCTAATTGTACCTAAAAGTAATATATTTTTAGTGATATATCATATTGTAAACTATTTAATATTTCAGTCACTTAAAAAGTTAATTTGTATTGAATAATTGCTTACCATTAAAGGAAATTTGAGCTATAATCTTTGATGGGCATATTCTGGGTATGCAAATACTTCCTCTAAATTTTGGGTTTCGTTCAACCGATTTATTCTCAAAACCTGAAACATCTACATATGAAAAGAAGCACAGGTAATTATAATAAACTTCACCCTTGAAATTACTTCCACTAATTATAATAAACTTCACCCTTGGAATTACTTCTATCACAATTACAATACATCCATCTGCATTGGCATTTTCTACTTTTCCATGGGAAACAATCAACTTCTCAACATTTTTTAAATGATGTAACAATTCCTCTTGTGGTTACTTTACCATAGATATCATCTCTGTCCTCATGTGAATTCAGAGGCAATGAACATAAAAATTATTTACCATAAACATCGCAAACTAAAAACCTAATAAACAATTTTATACCGAATATAGAAATAAATTTAGTATTCTTACCTATTATCGTCCAAATCCATGTTAATTGATAATTAATATTTTGGATTTTTGTCTCTTATTTTTAAATATATTTGTGGAACTGCTGGTTTTAGTAATTATTAAATTAAACGAACTAAAAAGTCTTAAAAATAAACAATTCTTAACCATAACCCCAAAAAATACAAAAAATGCAGATCTCCTCTTAACTTTCTTTATTTTTTATTTATTCCTTATTTTCCTAGTGACGTCACAGGTGGTATGCGCGCACTGAACGAAATTGGAGCCGCTATCGATCATACCTTCTTTTCCTTGTACCATGATTCCCAGCATAATTCGTTCCATTGAACGTTGTGCGACCGGCAGTTTCTTTATGATGTCCGATTTAAGTGTCCATGTTTTTCATGCATAGGTCATGACTGGTAGTACACACTGGTCGAATGTTTTCTTCTTTACATAGAGTGGCATTCTAGATTTGAATATAATTGAATTTCTTCTTTAAGTACCCCACGCTAACTTAATTTCTGGTAGTAGAGATCCAGAGCTATGTATTAGTTGTCCCAAATATTTATATTCTTCTACTATTTCCAGTATTGTGTAATTTATTAGAATGTCTTTTCTTTCCATTAGTTCGTTGTACATTACTTTAGTTTTTGCTAAATTCATTTTGAGACACACTTTATTGCTGGCTGTATTTTGTTCATACATTTGTGCTTTTAGTTCTTCAGGACTATTGGCAATTAGGACTATGTCATCACCAAATCTTAGATGGTTAATATATTCTCCATCTGTTTTTAATCCTTTGTTGGTCCAGTTGACGGAAGATTTCTTCTAATGTTGCTGTGTTTACAGCAACATTAGAAGAAATGCTGTTTAGCTTTGGGGATATCGTTTCTCCCTGTCGTACTCCTTTCCCAGTGGCGATCTCTGGGGTTGGTTTATATATCACTACTCTTGCTTTGGCTTCTTTGTATATATTATATATTATTGGCGAGAGTTTCTATACAAGGCCTGTTAATACCTTGTTTCGCTAGTGCTTCTTTTATTTCCTTAGGACATATCGAGTAGAAAGCCTTCTCAAAGTCTATAAAGGCTGTAGCTAGTGGAAGTTCGTATTCTTTTGTTCGGGTGGCAATTTCTCTTAGTTTATGTATTTGATCAATCGTGCGGAAGCCGCTTCTAAAACCTGCTTGTTTTCGTGGTTGTGCAGCGTCTAGCGTGTTTTGTATTATGTTGTTTATTATATTACAAAATATGCACTTTGCATATTTGGGTTTTAATTATTATGATGTCCCAAACACATGAACTTCTTATGTACTTAATTTTTAACCCTTTATCATTAAGAACATTTAATATTAATGGATAGGTAATAAGTTTCTTAAAAAAGTAAAGTTAATGGATTAATAAGTTAGATAATTATTTGGAACATCTAGACTAGAACCGGAGGAACTATGCCCCATTATATCAAGGATCTGCATAAGTTAATGCAGGGCACAGGGATAAGAAAATGGGTGCAAATATAGAAAGAGGACTAACACAATAGGCCTCACAGGTCGCAGTTTTTCCGGCAGAGGACGGCCCCTTGTTATAAAAAAATAATGGACACTAATTAAAAATTATATTATAGGTACTCGGTAGCGTAGAGGTACAGGCTCTCGTCTACCAATCTCAAAGTTGTGGGTTCGAATACTACACCCGGCATTGCATCAGCCGACTATTTTTATTAAAATAAAAATAGTTTGAGTACCTAGGTCGACTCAGCCTTAAATGAGTAGGTACTTGGGATTCACAATCCTGAGGTAATAATAGGCAGTTGAAGCGTAGTGCTAGCCACATTACCTTCCTTGTATACCGAATGGCTCTAGCATGGCAAGCTGTACCTTGCTACTCCCAAGGCGTCAAACGCTATATAAGGGAGCTATTATTAAAAATTATATTTTCTGGTCGGAACAAAATCTTTAACTAAAAGTAAAATCAAAAATTTGACAATGTTAATTTTACTTTTGCTTACTTTACATTGATTCTAACCAACGAGCCAGGAAACACAAACCGATTCTGGAAAAAGTTAAACAGTATCCTTTATTGCAAAAGTTTTATGACTTTTTCAGCAAATTTAATCTGTCCCAAGGCTATTATCGCCAGCGAACACCTTGTATCCGACAGAATGGTTTCGGCTTGATACAAAACCGCAAGTTTAAATATGAAAACGCGTCGGCGGCGGCCACGTCCCAAGTTTAAACGAGCCGGAATTAAAGAGGGTAACGACTGATCCTTTGAAACTTAAAGACCGTGGCCGGAAACTTTCTCGAAGGGACGGGGACAGGGCAAATTGGCGTTGAGATTCATATTTTCTATCAATTTGAGGGCACCCGCTTTCCATTTCGGAAAATTACGCATTTTCCGGGTTGATAAATTCAAAAAGTCAATTTTTGGGAAACCGTTGAATAATTTAATTATTATACAGGTTTGTTCACCACATACGACACGGAGTATTGTAGCTAGCGATGGGAACTATCGAATGAATTAGACTATCGAATGGTTACTGAATGAATGATTTCAACTATCGAATGGTTTTATTCGAATAAAATCATTCATTCATTTGTATACTAAAGCGAAAACCTCGCCGTGCGATTAAATGGTTATCGTTGCGCCACGACTATCGAATGCTTTTGATAAATGAAATTTAGTATTCGTTTGATTTTTGTGTGCGTCAGTGTATTATTAGTTCTTCCAAATTTTTATAACTTCGCCTTGTAAATACTATGCTATTTTTGCGTTTATTAAAATATTTAAAATACTAAAATAGCATTTTTTTTAATTGACGATTGTGTGCGAAGTGGTCAAATTTTTTCCGAAAATTTGTGTGATTTTCCGTAGCCCGATCTTTCAATTATTTAATTTTATATGGTATATTATGGTTAGGTTAGATTGCATTTTTTTAATGGGAAATTTTGAGAAGTAGCAATTTTTAAGAGAGATGAGATGAACTTACAATTAATTTTAAAAATACATATTTGTATTTTAGATGTTTTAATAATATGAATTAGTTGAACTTATTAATCATATTTAAGTAATGTGGTTAAGTAAATGGTTATCGAACTCAAATTTTGGGGTGAGAAAATTAAATTGAAAGTTTTACACGTGCCAATTTAAAAAAAAGTAACAATGTTTGTATTTTGTTTATGCTAATTCTCTTACATGTAGTTTTTTGGCGAAAAAATATTTCATTTATTTTTTAAAGTAAATGCCGGTAAAAGTAAATATTATTTTTAAATAGTAATATAAAGTAATAAAAAGTAATATAAATAATTTTGATTTCTAATTTTTTATTTATATATATTTTCCTTCCATTACACTGCATGCTTAGAAAATTAATAAATGTTTATATTTCATGATTTTAAAATTTGTACAAAATATAACAAATTAGTTCTGTAATTATTATTATTTAATAAACCAATGTTGCCATTTAGAGACTATATTATTTTTAAATAGGATTTAATATAAATACTTTTGACTTTTATTTGTTGTTTATATTTTGCTACTACTTAAAAAAATGTTTATATTATTAAATGATTTTAAATTTTGTTGTTAATAGGTATAACAAATTATTACTGTTATTATTATATATTAAACTAGTCTTTGCTTAAAAACATTAAAAATCATTTTCCTACATCCAAAATAAAAAGTATTATTGCAGTGTAACAACAGAATATTAATAAAAAAATGCAAAACATATAGACATACTATCCCTAACTAACTAATGCTAAAGAATAATATTCTTTGCTAATACCAACTAATACGAATATATGGCAACAGCGCCCTTCATAATATATTTTCTGTGTAAATACTAGCACCTCAATAAAAAAAATAATGTGTCCTTATCTTTATTTTACTCCGCAAAAAATCAAAGATGCCGGCTTCTTTCCTAGCATTGCCACCGACCGCTGTCGGGTTTCTAGGAAAGAAACCTACGTCGCCGGACGACAACTAAAATCCAGTTTATATTTTATTAAAATCGATCCTGACGAATAAATGAATTTGATAAATGAAAGAGTTTTATAAATGAATGGTTTTTGCTGCCGAATTACGAGAATACAATATTTCAAGGCAGATGACGCATCTATTCGATAATTTTTATTCAAATAGTTTTCGACGAATGTTTTCTTACTAGCTATCGAATTATTCCAATGAATTGCAACTATCGAATGTTTCGATAGTATTCATTCGATAGTTCCCACTACTAATTGTAGCTAGACGATGAGATTTTTACAGATTGTAAGTTTTGGGTTCGTTGAAGGACTATTAGAGCTACAAGTTAAAAAAAATTACAAGATACAGAGTGTCCCAAATAAATAAAAAATACCAAAGTTGTATTTTTTTAAATGGAACACCCTGTACATTATTACATTTTTAGTTTCTACGATTAAAATAAAGGTAAATTTGATTAAGGTTTATTACACTTAAACCTTAAACCAACTTAAAGCAGAACTCAAAAACCTGGAAGTACTCCATCCGGTCTAAGATACTCGAAGAAATTTACATATTAAATTACATACTTAAACTTTACCGTTTTTGAAATATTTTCAATTTTGTGAAATTGCAGTAAACATTTTAAGGCTTTATTTCTCCAAGGGTATCAAGGTTTTTAATACTAAATATTTACTGAAGTTTATTTATTGATCAGTTATTGTGTTGCAATAATAAAAATAATATTACTTTATACAGAGTGTCTAAAAATTTATTTTAAATAATTATTAGCTTTAAACGGCAATAACTTGTTTAATTTAAATGGAACACCCTGTATATTTTATGAGAATCAGATGCGCAATTTAATTGTCTATCAAATTGTATTATGCTATTTTTTACCTATCTCTTTAAGTTTCCGTAGAAAACGCATTTTCTTGTAATTTAGAACTTATTTATCAATATACCCATGGAATACTGACATTTTAGATTATTTTTAAAGACTACAGATACTAATATTGTCGGTATAATTCATTTATTTCATTAAAAAATAAAAAAAACTGTTTCAATATTTGTTAAAGAGGACCAATTAATATGATTCCAGTATTCAAACTACATTAACTCCCTGTTTGCGTTGATTAATAATAATTGTCTGAAATACTAAAAAACTGAATTTTGTATGTGTATTAGACAGTGTGGTAAAAAGTAACACCTTAAAAATGATATTTTATTTTTTAATAAATGCTTATTTATAACTACAGAGACGTTCATTTGCATAACTTATTATTATATTGATTTCTGATTCAAATCCACATTTATTTAGAATAATTTATTAACGAGCACAATTAAGTATGTAATTAATTAGTATTTGGGCGGAAATAATGGTGTTATATTTAATTAATGGCATATTCTTTTATAAATATTTAAATAGTTTTCTTTTTTCCTACAAATGGGCTAGTAATGTTACCGTTTTGCTAAAAACAATAATATTACTAGCCCGTACATTTTGTACATTTGTTGCTTTATTCTATGGGTATATTGATAAATGAGGTCTAAATTATAAGAAAATGCATTTTCTACAAAAACTTGAAGAAATAGGCAAAAAATGGTATAATACAATTTGATACACGATTAAATCGTGCATCTGATTTTCCTAAAATAGGACAGGGCGTTCCATTGAAATTAAAGAAGTTATTGGCGTTTAGAGCTAGAAATTATTTAAAATAATTTTTTAGACACTCTGTATGAGGTAGTATTATTTTTATTGATCTAACTAAACTTAACAGTAAATATTTAGTATTAAAAACTTTAATACCTTTGGAGAAATGAAGCCTTAAAATTTTTACTGCAATTTCACAAAATTGAAAATATTTCAAAAACGGTAAGGTTTAAGTGTAATAAACCTTAATCAAATTTACCGTTATTTTAATCGTAGAAACTAAAAATGTAATCATATACAGGGTGTTCCATTTAAAAAAATACAACTTTGATATTTTTTATTTATTTGGGACACTGTATCTTGTAAAAATATTTTTAAATTGTAGCTCTAATAGTTCTTCAACGAACCCAAAACTTATAATTTGTGAAAATCGAATAGTTTAGCTACAATACTCCGTGTCGTATGTGGTGAACAACCCTGTATATTACGCATAATTGTAGGTGTCATCACTGGAAAATGTCCCACGGGGATAAACCTCGTGAGATGGAAGATTTCCAACGACTACTGCAGAGAATGCGGAGAGGAAGAGGAAACCATAGAACACTTGCTATGCCACTGTCCGGCACTAGAATACCAACGCTTTAAAACTTTAGAGCAAGGTTTTTTTGGAGGGACTAGAGGAAGCAGCAACATCATGCCTAAATCTACTCATTGAGTTTAAACTAAAAAAAGACGAAAGTCTCAACATCGCCAAAATTTTATAGTAGTTCTTTCCCTATAGGGTTACTTGAAAATTTCTTTAGCGTATTTACATCTGTCTGTATCACTTCAATTCTTGTTAAAGTTTTGTAAAGAGATATTTTTGGTTTTATTTGTCATTGCTTTGATTGGCAATTAGCTTAAATAAAAACCAGTTAAAAATTATTTTAATCAGCTATCCTTCTTGCCAATGTTTCTTTTCTTAATTTCCAATACATTGTGCTTGTCCTTTGACCCCCATTTCACAAATATAGAGACAACCATTTCAGGAATGTCAATTTTTTTTTCTTAAATCTCTCGTAAGCTTAAAAGTGTATATATAAAAATATAAATATTCCTTGCCAATTAGATTAATACATATTATATCTGTATTTACCATGGCAATACCTGGCAATTCTATCATTAAGAAATTTAAATTAAAATTAAATTAAAATGTTATGAAAAATATGAAAACCTACGTACGACATTATAAAAAAGAGGTGTTATTGTAGGTGTCATCACTGGAAAATGTCCCACGGGGATAAACCTCGTGAGATGGAAGATTTCCAACGACTACTGCAGAGAATGCGGAGAGGAAGAGGAAACCATAGAACACTTGCTATGCCACTGTCCGGCACTAGAATACCAACGCTTTAAAACTTTAGAGCAAGGTTTTTTGGAGGGACTAGAGGAAGCAACAACATCAAGCCTAAATCTACTCATTGAGTTTAAACTAAAAAAAGACGAAAGTCTCAACATCGCCAAAATGTTATAGTAGTTCTTTCCCTATAGGGTTACTTGAAAATTTCTTTAGCGCATTTACATCTGTCTGCATCACTTCAATTCTTGTTAAAGTTTTGTAAAGAGATATGTTTGGTTTTATTTGTCATTGCTTTGATAGGCAATTAGCTTAAATAAAAACCGGTTAAAGATTATTTTAATCAGCTATCATTCTTGCCAATGTTTCTTTTTTTTTAATTTCCAATATATTGTGCTTGTCCTTTGACCCCCATTTCACAAATATCGAGACAACCATTTCAGGAATGTCGATTTTTTTTTCTTAAATCCCTCGTAAGCTTAAAAGTGTATATATAAAAATATAAATATTCCTTGCCAATTAGATTAAACAAATTATATCTGTATTTACCATGGCAATACCTGGCAATTCTATCATTAAGAAATTTAAATTAAAACCTGCGTGCAATGCAATCCCAAAAAGTCGGCGATATAATGAATGTTCATTGATGTTATGAAAAATACGAAAACCTACGTACGACATTATAAAAAAGAGGTGTTACAAAAACAATAAAGATTTTATTAAAAAATATATTTTAAATCCTAATTAAAAACTAATTATTTAGTTTTTGTTCGCTTTCTTGACTCTACTGCAAAAATTTTAGATTTTTGAAGTGAAACTTTTTTACGCGCGCTGAGAGTAAAAATTCAAGGCCGTGACACACAAGATAGTGAGACGAAAAGTGGTAATGACAGCCTACGGCTTAGAAATACTTAGTGAGTAGTCCTCCTGTTTATCAAAAATATTGATATTTTAATACAAATTTTGTGAAAGTGAATCAAATTATTTATTTTACGGGTATAAAACTATTTGTTACACGTAAAAAAATATATTTTACGCGTAAAAAAATATTTGTTACACGCAAAAAAACTATTTTTATGTGTAAAAAAACTATTTGTTACAAGTAAAAAACTATTTGTTACACGCAAAAACTATTTTTTACGTGTAAAATACTATTTATTACAAGAAAAAAAATATTTGTTACACGCAAAAAAACTATTTTTTACATGTAAAAAGCTATTTGCTACATGTAAAAAACTATTTTTACGCGTAAAAAAAGTATTTTTTTACTTTTTCAACATTTCAAATAATACTTTTTTAAACATGTCCATCAAATCCTTCAAATTAATAGCTGTTTCACTTCAAATATGCATACATAGTGCACACACAATTTTTTTACGAAAGTTAACTGTTTTTTTTAGATCTTCTTTCCTTTTAACTTTTAACTTTTTAAAGCAGGAAACTTTAAACGAGGCCAAAATTAAAAAGGGTAACGGAACCTCTAAAGCTCGGCGACCGTCCTCGCTGCAAACTTTCTCAAAGGGGATAGAGAGAGGCTAATTCGGCGACGCGACTCATATTTTCTATCAATTTAAGAGCCCTCTGTTTCCATTTCGGTAAATTATGGAACTACGTTACGCAAATTGCTCCAGTTAATAAACTTGTTCGGCTAAAATTTCACGAGGTCGGTCGGTCTCCAGCCTTAACTTTTGTCTGTCGCTTAAAGAGTAGCGAAATTACTTTTCCACGTGCAGATTTATTTTTGGAGTACATGTCTCTATTAGAGTGTGTGGCTGTGCAAAATTTAAGTTCACAAAAAAATAAGTAAATTTTAATAGAGATATAGGAAGAAGTGAAAAAGTTTTGAAAAATATACATAGGAAAACTAATCCACAAAATTACTAATAAATGGAAAACATAAATTTGATTAAGTTAATAAATGTATTTGTTTGTTATAAGTTAATATTTAATAAGGATGTACAGGGTGGGCCACTGAAAACTTACAATGGCTATAATTCTTAAACCAAAAAAGATATCAAAAAAATAAAAAATACCGTTTCTATGGTATCGAAGGGAAATACATATACGTACTTTTTGAACCACCCCGACCTACCCCTTAGGCGGTACCCCTACTCACTTGAAAATCTTAAATGGCAATACCCCACTTGTGGCGCCTTTTTGGAAAGCCCATGAAAAATGCTAAACGACGATCATAACGTTTTAGGGGTGAAATTGAAAAACTACCCTTACACGAAAAAATTAGGTGGACATTAATGAAAAAAAGTAATTTTTTCGGCATAAGTTACAATTTGGGACCCCGCTAAATGAGGCAAATGAGGCATTTTTTAAACCACCCCGACCCACCCCTAGGTACCATCCCCTCACTTTTAATCTCATCAATGCAATTTTTAAATGTAGATAATAAAAAAGGCAACAAAAAGATGTTTTTAGAGCCTAATTTTGCGATAACGCAAATTCTTCCTTATCATCTATTTTTTTACTTTCAACAAACAGGAATCTTAAACCGGCATATCTTTGCGTTTTTGCACTGTCTTCTATCGATTTTCAATCGTTTGCAAATTTGGTGGTATTTTAAACGTTTAATTGATTCGCTTATTTGAAAGAAAAATGATTTATACTGTGGAAGAAAGAATTCAAATAGTTTTTCTTTATGGTGCTGAAGGTATGTGTTATTTGAGAACGGCCCGTGCTTTCAATGAGAGAAATCCGGATAAAAACGTAAGTCACGTTTATGTTAGAGATTTGATTTTAAAGTTTCAAGAAACTGGGTCGGTCAAAAATAAAACAACAGGGCCCAGGGTACTGAATAAAGAAATGCAGATGGAAGTTATTGGTCAGGTATCGGTCAATCCAGAAGCATCAACACGCCGGTTGGCATCAATCACAGGTATACCTCGAACATCTGTCAGGAGAGTATTGAAAATGCACAAATTCCATCCCTACAAAATGAAGATTCTGCAGGAACTTGGCGACGACGATCCAGATAGAAGAATTCAGTTATGTGAACTAATGACGGAGGAATTTTTTTTAAACGGAATTGTGAATAAGCAGAACTGCAGATACTGGAGCGATGAGAATCCGCATATTGTTGTTGAAGGACACACCCAACATCCCCAAAAGCTCAATGTTTAGTGCGGAATACTAGGCGATAAAATTATAGGTCTATTTTTCATCGACGGAAATTTGACTGGTGATGCTTATGTGGAAATGCTGAACAATTTGATAGAGCCAGCCATTGTAAATGAGGTTGAAAATCAAAGAGATTTGGAAGGAAATTTAACTCTTAATGAAGACCTCATACACTTTCAGCAAGATGGAGCCCCTCCGCATTATTCTATTGTCACAAGGCGGTGGTTGGATAGATATTATCCAAGGCAATGGATTTCCAGCAGGGGTCCAATCGAGTGGCCTCCAAGGTCACCTGATCTCGCTCCTTTAGACTTTTTCTTGTCGGGTTACATTAAATCCATAGTCTACAAGACAAAACCAGGTTCGTTGCAAGAATTGCAGCAGAGGATAACTGAAGCATGTCGAAATATTCCGAGAGAGACTTTCCCAAGAGTGAGAGAAGAATTTGAAAATCGTTTGTATTTTTGTATGGAACAAAACGGCTGACATTTTGAGCAATTGTTAAAATAAATTATCATTTTAAATTTCTTTCAAATTGTCAAACCTACATTTCTTATCACTTCTTCGCAACCAGTAATTGTTGAAAGAAGCCAGAAGTTGAAATCTGTATGACCATCCTTTAGCAATTTCAATTAGCTTTCCAAAGATGTGTCACAAGTGGAGTATCGCTATCTTGAGATTAGAAGTGAGTGGGTGGCACCTAGGGGTGGGTTGGGGTGGTTTGAAAAATACCTCATTTGCCTCATTAAGCTGGGTCCCAATTTGTAACTTATGCTGAAAAAATCACTTTTCTCATTAATGTCCACCTAATTTTTCGTGTAAGGGGTAGTTTTTCAATTTCACCCTAAAGACTTTATGATCATCGTTTAGCATTTTTCATGGGCTTTCCAAAAAGGCACCACAAGTGGGTTGTTGCCATTTAAGATTTTCAAGTGAGTAGTGGTGCTGCCTAAGGGGTAGGTCGGGGTGGTTCAAAAAATACGTCATATGTATGTATTCCCTCTCGATATTATTGAAATGGTATTTTTTATTTTTTTGATATCTTTTTTGGTTTAAGAATTATAGCCATTGTAAGTTTTCAGTGGCCCACCCTGTATAGTCTTCATTCGTATTTTTTATTAAACGTGCTACATTTTCCTTTAACCCTTAAGTGGCAACGGCCCAACTACGTCGAAACACCGGTTCCCATTATAACACCGAAGTTAAGCGACGTAAGGCGGTACTAGTAGATGGACGGGTGACCGGTTCGAAACTCTGTATCGTGCTGTTGTATAAGTAATAAAAGCAAAAGTGTAAAATCTATTGACACACACTGCTCATTCACGCCGGTTCGAGGCCGGATGAGATCGGATATCTCGTGAGTAAGAGTTGATTTATAGGCACTTGCCAAGTCGGTAGGCCATTGACCATGATATGGCCGAGGACCGCGGTTCGGATTCCGCGTAAACAAAGTAGGCCCCGTCCAGATTAGCCCTGGCAGCAAAAAGGAGACGTTAACTAAAACCTTTACTTTACTTTTGAATGCTTAGATTGAAATTAAAGATACAAATGGGAGTTTATTGAGTCAATGGACGTTTATTAAATGAACAAACTTCTGCGCTAATTGAAACCACTAACTTACTTCATCATCAGGTGAGCTTGGGCAGATCCACAAAATGACAACCACAGCGCAGAGATAGTTAATTCCGACTTGTTGGAAAGTATCGGTTAGATATTAAGTCCCGAACGGGAGATAGCGGCCTGCGTGCAATGGTAGTACTTCCGTACCACCGAGACGCAACTATCAATAGTAAAAGGAAGGTAAAAGGAAGGTAAAAGGTAAAAAATAAATCCTTTTACTATTGATAATTGCGCCTCGGTGGTACGAAATTATTACCATTGCACGCAGGCCGCTATCTCCCGTTCGGGACTTAATATCTAACCGATACTTTCCGACAAGTCGGAAATCTCTCCGCTGTGGTTGTCATTTTGTGGATCTGCCCAAGCTCACCTGATGAAGGAGTAGGGTTCCGAAACCGCTAATGAGAGCAGGTTGATCCACATTATGACAAACACAGCGTGGAATTAAAATTCTATATCAGCAGTTAAGTGGCAAGAATTCTTATACCATTTTATTATATACCTATACTGCAAGACATCCATCTTATTTATAATTTACATGCTGGGGGGGGGGCTAATTACCCCTTTTATCCCTCCCGTATATGCACCCCTGGTAAAATCAGAAAGAAACTGCTACAATAAAAGCTTGGTATGCCGCTCAAATTAAGAAAAACATTGTTTGTGTTGTGAAAAAATATAATTTGCCTAAAATCTTCAGAAATATGTTTCCAGAACTCATTAAGATTCCAGAATAATGATTAAAAATCATATATTTACCCAAAACACAAATTATTTATGTATATTATACTGCAGTTTATTATTAATTTAGTATTTTATTTCTGTTTTCTTATTTAAAATAAAATTAATTAATTCAAATTTAAATTAATTAATTATTAATTTAAAATACAAAAAAAAATTGTAAGTTTGGTTGAAAGAAAAATTTTTTTTTGTATTGAGAAGTTTTATAGTTACTCATTGTTTGCATCAACGCAAACGAATTCATAACTATATTTTTATCAAGAAAATTTGACTTTTATAAAATATTAATTTATTTATATTAAACTAAATGTATAAGCTTTAGATAAATATTTGATTGAGAAGCAGTAGTCAATAACCAGTTATTGTTAAAAATTACGACTTTTTTCATGTCGGTGGTTTAAAATTCAAGTATACAGGGTGGTCCGAATTGTATTCCGGAAACTTCGGCAGCATATTCTGCAGATAAAAATAAGTAAAAATGTTCGTATAGATGTATGTCCATGCTTAGTTTCGGAGATACAGGGTGTAGAAATTTCATTTTTATTTCGATTTTTGCCAAATAATTTCTGAAGTAAGGTTAATATTTGGATGAAAATTGGTGTCTGGGAGTTTTTTGACATGAGAAATTTGATTTTGGTGTCAATATGACTCCTACTAGTAGAGGGCGCCACCTACATGTTTTTTAACTGTTTTGAAGCGTAATAACTTTTTGTCTGTACCTGTATAAAACTACCGAGCAAAAAAGTATACATCTCTGTGACTTTTTACGTAAAAAACATCTCTTTGTAAAAATCGCTACGAGCAACCGTTCTTAAGATATTTAGAATGGAAATAGACAATACATGTCATTATTGAATTCATTCAAACAATTTTAAAATTTTCTGCAAAAATCGATGGTAAAACAGTTTCTGTTGAACTTTTGGCACAAAAACATTCCAAATTTATGATTTCAGTCTAATAACTATTTAGTTAACATGTTTCATTTACGTCAATGATGACAGGTATTGATAATTTCGATTTCAAAGAGCTCGAAAGCCATTACTCTTAGCGATTTTTACCAAGAGACCTTTTTCACGTAAAAAATGTAGTAAATGTATATTTTTTTACTCAGTAGTTTTATACAGCTACGGACGAAAAGTTATTACTCTTCAAACCAGTTAAAAAATATGTAGGTGGCGCCCTCTACTAGTAGGAGTCATATTGACATCAAAATCAAATTTCGCATGTCAAAAAACTCTCAGATACCAATTTTAATCCAAATATTGACGTTACTTCCGAAATTATTTGGAAAAAATCGAAATAAAAATGAAACTTCTACACCCTGTATCTCTGAAACTAAGTATTTTAGGACATACATTTATACGAACTTTTTTACTTATTTTTATCTGCAGAATATCCTGCCGAAGTTTCCGGAATACAGTTCGGACCACCCTGTATATAATAAACAGGTGGTTAATTTGTTTATTACGCGCGGCAAGAGCTTTATGGTTGAAATATGGCAACCTCGGCCCGCTCGTCGATAGACGACGCGGCGGGACGAGTCGGTAGAAAACCCTATAAGTTCATGCGTTCTCGGCCGTGTTGCCATTCTGTACCCCTATAAGTAACTGTCCAGTTAACAACCTGTATACTGTTAAAACAGTAAATTTTATCTATTTTTATCTTTATATTTGGATTAAAATTGGTGTCTGGGAGTTTTTTGACATGAGAAATTTGATTTTGATGTCAATATGACTCCTACTTGTAGAGGGCGCCACCTACATATTTTTTAACTGGTTTGAAGACTAATCACTTTTCGTCCGTATATTTCCGTTTCCTGTATAAAACTACTGAGTAAAAAAATATACATTTACGACGCTTTTTACGTAAAAAAGGTCTCTTGGTAAAAATCGCTACGAGTAATGGTTTTTCAAGATATTTGGAATCGAAATTATCAATACCTGTCATCACTGACATAAATTAAACATGTTAACTAAATAGTTATTAGACTGAGATCATAAATTTGAAATGTTTTTGTACCAAAAATTCAACAAAAACAGTTTTATCATAATTTTTTTTGCAGAAAAAATATGATTAATTTAAAAAAATAAAAATTTCCCAAATTTATTATTTCAGTGAAATAACTATCTAACTCAACGTGTTTATTTTCCGTTAATAATGGCATGTATTTGACTATTTACATTCTAAATATCTTGAGAACGATTGCTCGTAGCGATTTTTACAAAGAGATATTTTTTACGTAAAAAATCACAGAGATGTATATTTTTTCCCTCGGTAGTTTTATACAGGTACGGACAAAAATTTATTACGCTTCAAAAAAACAGTTAAAATACATGTAGGTGGCGCCCTCTACCAGTAGGAGTCATATTGACATCAAAATAAAATTCCTCACGTCAAAAAACTCCCAGACACCAATTTTCATCTAAATATTGACGTTACTTCAGAAATTATTTGGAAAAAATCGAAATAAAAATGAAATTTCTACACCCTGTATCTCCGAAACTAAGCATTTTAGGACATACATTGATACGAACTTTTTTACCTATTTTTATCTGCAGAATATGCTGCCGAACTTTACGGAATACGATTCGGACCCACCCTGTATATCAACAATAAACTATAGATATTATATACTTTTTCCAATAAGGCTTTTAAAAGAAGGCTTGAAAATACATTTTAAAGCCATTTATTTTTAAAATGTCAAATTTGGCAGATACCCGAGAGTAACAGGTTATATTTTTTATGTCATTTTTAATCCAATTCAAAAGAATATCTTACGCTTAGGTGCAATTTCGCCTAATCAGGCAATAAAGAAAAATTCCATATAATGCGGACGTAATCTGTGACTCTAATTGATAAAATTTGACCAGATCAATAATTTAATTGATATACTGTTTGGCATTTCACTGTCTACTCGATTCTTATCATCCACGTACCTCACGAAAATAATACCGACCGCTAAATTGGTAGCCAAAGGGGCGTTGCGCGTACCCCTATTTTATTGTTTTCATGTCGATCGGTCGTTTTATTCCGACAGTTATCACAAAAGCCTCTATTAACAATACAATCCAGCACTATTGACTTTCGCTGTTGGCTGCAAAATATGGTACCGACGCTAAATCGATATAGGTAGTCGCCTCGATGCCGCATTTCATTTTTAAATGTGTGTTTTATTGCCGTAAACGCCCATTGTTTCCACGCTTTACTATTTACTATTTATGTGTCGTTCGAATTACCTTTGCATTGTATGCTCAAGTGATTTGTTGTTATATTCCGTTTTTTTATTGTCCAGCTTTTGAGTGACCAGCAAGATATCAGTACAGACACATGCATTGCATTTTCTAACTTACCATACATATGGAAGAAGTATAAACATTGGAAACTTACCTGAAACAAAATAAAAATATATTACAAACAGATTAATTAAAGGATAATAATATAAAATGCCAGTAGTGGATGCTTTTGCTAAAACAACAAGTTGAAGAGGTAATATTTTGACCAACTGTATAAAAAAAACAATTTAAATAAAATAAAAGAATCTACGTTGTGCTAAAAATATTTTTTATTGTGATTACCTCGGATGCGCTCGACAGAAGCAATATTTCGGAAAATTTGACGAGGATGAGTTATGTAAATCAAACGCTAAATTTGTAAATAGCCCTACTTATTTTATTAAATGAAATGAAAGGAGTGCCGTACTCTGCCTCGAATTCACAAGTAAAAGAGCAGGAGAAGAGAAAACCTTGATCACTATTCGAAAGAGTCCAACTATGCTGTTCTGAACTTTAAGAAAAGAGTAATAATATTAAACTAAATACTGTCTTCATACCAACGTTTGAGGTTTAACACACTTAACACCTGTACACCTGTAAGTACACCTGTAAGTAGGTACTGAGATTCCGGGAGGCTACTCAACTAGAATTGATATGGTTGGTACCAATATTTTTAGAATATTTAATTTTACACTAGAAATTATTCACAGCATAAATCGAATCCAATAAATACATGCATATGTTATATTATATTGTCTTTGTTAGATAAAATAAATAAAGAATAGTTAACACCAGTTAAATAATGAGGAAACATTTACTTTACCTTTAATAATATTCTTTGTCACCCCCCCACCCAAATAAAACTTTCAAACAAAAAAAACATCAATGCGTCTCGAACGGTAGTCTAAAAGCTATTACTTAGAATTTTAGAATTAGAATAAGTAGGAGGGGGGTTAATCTCGGCGACCTTAGAGATCTATTGTGTCCCCCTTTCTTGAGTTATAACTCATCATACAGTCCCAGGACTTCCTACGGAGACCCGTGTCCCTCACAGTCGAGGAGCTACGACCCAGGCCGGGTAGACGAAACGGTAGCTTGTGTCGCCTGTTGGGTTTAGAGGTAGGAGGTAGGCTCCCGACCCTTGGAGGAGGTGGTAGCTTGTATGCCACTTGCGGAGAATGGTCTCACGCAAGTGTCAGCCACCTCTCCTGTAGTTCTCTTTGGGTTTGGCCCCTTGGAACTTTCATTGTTATTGTTCCCAGTGTCGCTAGGGTTGTTTCCCCACAGCTTCACCGGTGATGTTTTTATTACTATTATTATCAGATCTCATAGTATTCCTATGAGTCGCTAGAGACAGTCGGTCCACTTCTACCGAGCCCCGCATGTAGAAGTAAGGGGCAAAATACAATGGGGTGCCCCCCGGTACCCCAAGATTGAGGACGTCCGTAGCCCCGCCCGGTATCGTTATATGTCTTGGTGCAATTCCCTGGCCACGACACTAGTCAGGGACAAGACGATGAGTGAGAGGCTTCTTAGACCAAGCCAAGTGCTAGAGGGGATTCCCCCCAGCACCTGACCAGGAGCTTCCCCACCAACGACAAGGTCTTGCATCTCCTAGGGGAAGAAGCTATTATTTAACCTCTATTATCGCTGTTATTTCTGTGATTTTCCTAGGTTGTGAATAATATTTTAAAAATCAATAATTTATTTATGTCTTAAAAATGTTTTGAATTTTAAAAAAAATATTTTTATTTTTACATAGGAGGTCCATTTCAACGGCATTGATATTTCTCAATTTCATTGGTGGAAAGACGTGTTTTTCATAACAGAAGGATATTAATCTGCCGGTTTGGATGGTAGGGGTGGCCATACGAAGGCAGAAAATAAGTAAATTGCACGAGTCAGATGTTCAAAAGTAATATTCAGTAGATCCTAAAGAAACTCGTCTTCAAAAGACTGACCATTTGGATGGACCAAAACTAATGGAAGATTTTTTTCTGAAATACACTTACCGGCATAAAAACGGGAACCTTAAAAGAGTGATGTATTTTAAAGTTTAATAAATTTTGTTCTAGTGGGCCGATTTTATAATTTTTGAAGCAATTTATAGCTAAATTATTTAATTTTTTAGTCAATTTTCGAATTGGAAATGAAACTTCCCATCTGCCTATTATAGGAAGGAAAACAAAACGCTGATATTTTGGTGAAAGTTTGAACCACCCTGTAGAATATGCTAAGGCAACATGGAATTTAAAAAGCGTTTAACATCTCGGTACATCCCTTCTCGATAGTTATGGAAGAATACTTTATTTTATTTTTGTTGGAGATATTCACTGTTGAAGAAGACATTAACATATTTTCGTAATTTTTACTAGTGATGTAAACTTTAGTTACTTATATGGACTCGTAACTACTAGTTACTTTTGGTAATAGGACTCGTTACTTTGGACTGGTTACTTTAGTTACTTTAGTTACTCGTTACTTTGGTACTTAGTATCGATACTTTATAATCGTTGTTTTGTGCACAGGTTGGAAGACTTGAGCTTGGCTTGGAACTTCGTTACTTATTGTGCGCGGCGATCTTCGTTTCGTGCTCAGTTTAACATATAAGTGGTTTCTACTTTCTTCTAGTGTAAGGGCTTAATAGGATAATTTCAAAACTTGGTATTCAAGTACTGAATAATACGTCTTTAATAATATGTATAGTATTTTTATAATGATTTGTTATTACAATGTAATAATAAAATCAAAAATAAAAGAAAACAAATCAAAGAAAGAAAATATGTGTATAATATAAAGTATTTTTTTTATTTTTTCTCTCTTTGTATTTTACACTAATAATTATGCAACATTAAAGAGTAAAAATTAAAAAAATGTATATATTTTTTGTTAAAATGTAAAAATATTTAAAAAATGTCTATTCCTCTGAGACGGATTCATCTCTTCAAAAAAGTCCTTTGGACGCAACTGTGTTTACTAAAAATTAGTATTTTTATTTTGTAGATTTTCTTAAAGTGTAAGTGCCGAAATATCTATTCTTTTTTGAAGAGAAAAAATATTTGCTCTGCTTTTTCAGATGTTAAACATTTTTTTGCGAATAACGTGAATCCATTTTTAATTAATATCTAAGACATATTAATTTAAATAAACAATTCTATTATTCGTCCACCGAGCAACTATAAATCAAAAAATAAAACACACTCTACCCCTAAATAATATTTTATACATATTACTTATTTCAACTAAAATTGAAAAAACGTGCGGAATTACCTAAATAAAAAGCGACAACAAACGGCAAAGGGACAGACCGCCGCCGGGTCGGCATGAGCCAATCCATAATAATTGTAATAAAAATATCACACATTTGCCCTCCACAACACCGGCCGGCGTCAAGTCAACATTTTAAACATAAACATATTGATAATAACTAGACCTACGTCGAAGTAAGGAATATTTCAGTATCGAGTTTCGAGTCCTCGGTTCGTGCATTTCTAGGGATTACGATTACTGCCAGCGCAAAAGCAACGAATTAGCTTATTAACGAGTAACGAGTCCTAAATTCAAATGGTAAGCGTTACTTCGAGTCCTCGTAAAGTAACTGTTACTTTGTAACGATTACTTAGAATTTTTACGTTGAAACCTGTCTGCTTTTAGTGCTATAATGGAAGGAACAAATGAAAAATCTCGAGACATCTTTATGGATTAAAAGTTAACTGTCTAGCTGCTACCGGTTGTAGTAACTAACTTTCCCAGTAATGATAATAGGAAAACCGGTGATAAGATTGTTTTGAAAATTTGGATGTTTGCATAAAGGCACCTGCTATATCTATCTAAAATATTATCAGCGTGAGTGCAGCTAGATCATTTGAAAAGGGTTGCACCTATGTTATTTTAAATAGAACACCCAGTATATTATTACATTTTTCAAAACTACTTTCATATATCATATTTTTTTAATTAAACATTTGTAAAGAATATCGAAAACAAAAGTTGTTAGAAAACTAGAATTAACCGATTTCATATTATCTGATTTTATACAATAGTTCGAAGTTTATAAATTATTGCTAGTCAAACTTCTTTAATATTATTTTGAATGATATATTACTCGAGAAAAAATAGGAGAATAACCTACAAAAAGAAATGAGATCCCATCAAAAACATAGAATGTAAAAAAAATGCCAACTCTTTCAACACAATTCTTCCCCTATAAAAAAGTTGTGAGATCTCAAGTCAAAGCAATAAGTTCATCTTATTTAGTTTCTTAAGCAACCATTCAACAATTTAGTTATAAATTGTTAATATCAATATTAGACATATTTATTTCTGTAATAATTACAATGACTTGACAATTGCACGGCACCATAGTTATAAAATAATAATTTACCGTTTCGATTACTAAGTAAGTCTGAAGAGTACACTTAAAAATAATAAGAATAATATGTTTTAATTAGTAGAATAACATATCGTGGAATTGCCAAGTCATTATAAGTATTACCGAAATAAAGATATCTAATATTAATACTAACAATGTATAACAAAATTTGTTGAACAGGTTCGATAAAGTAGAAACTAAATAGAATAAATTGACATGGTTTGACATCTCACAACTTTTTATAATGGAAGAATTGTGTTGGGCATTGGATTTTTACATATTCTATGTTTTTGATGGTATTTTGTTTTTATATTAGTGTTTAAAGAAATATAGTACTAGAGTGGTTACAAAAAAGAAAAACTGGCTTCTTCTTTAATTGTCACCAATATTTTGTCGTTGAACGCCTCCTCGAGGTAAGACAGTACCGCGCGAAATAATTTGAAGTATTATTTCACAGTGTTTGAATAAAAATATCTAAGCTAGTGCTCATAGTCGGTGATCCATGAGCAACAGCTTAGATATTATATTCGCTATGCAGTCGCGCCATTGATGACGCTTTTAGCTCTTTCTTTCGTTGGCACTACTCTATCTAGATGGCAAAAATGCAATAGGTTATGTCAGTCTGATAAATGGTTTTTGATAATGAGCTTAATAATTTTCAAATTGAGTCACGTTTGGATTTATTTTTGAAGGATACTTTCTAACGGACAAACGAAGAACTTTTGGCGAGAGGTAAATTATGACTGATTAAATTATTCTGACTCTAAAAATACGTAGTAGTTTTGTATCCTTGGAATATGGGACACCCTGTATACGTTTTTACAATTATTGATATTTTTATAACGTTTTATCTCAACTACATCCGTTGGTTTCTCGTGGTTGGAGGAGTGACACGTCTCAACCATAATCGTGATAACTTTTCTGGCTTAGAAACGTTCCCGGTTAAGTTACATGTATAGAAATCGCCTTCCTGTATGGCAGGTGTTAAGGATTACAGATTTTTGCATAAGTTGGACTGGTATGGTTCTAAGTTTATTGCCCTCAGCGATTCAATTAGTGTTTTTGGTATTACACCCATATTCGATAGTACTAATGGGATGACCCGGACTCGATCGTATTTCCACATATCCTTAATTTCAAAGCATAAATCAATATATTTGGTAATCTTCTCTCTGTATGTTTGCGTTAGGTTATTGTTGTTTCTCACCGCAAAATCTATGAGCAAAACTTCATTTTCTTTTTGCTTCTTCACTACTATATCTGGTCTATTGTGTTCTAGTCTTTTATCTGTTATTATAGTTCTGTCCCAATACATTTTATATTCATTGTTTTTAAGGATTGTAGCAGGTTCGTACTGATAATAGTTAACTTTATGCTCTATGAGTTTATACTTCAATGCTAGTTCTTGGCGTATGATCTTTCCCACTTGGTCGTGTCTAAATTTGTAGTCACTCTGTGCTATAGCTTGGCATCCTCCTATGACGTGATGTATTGCCTCACTTGCTTTCTTACACCTTAGGCATAAGTCAGACTCAATTCCGTCCTTTAAGATGTATCTTCGGTAGTTATTGGTCTTAATCACTTGATCTTGGATGGCTATAAAAAACCCTTCAGTTTCCGGTTGTAGCTCTCCACGTTTTAACCAATTGTACGACGCTTGTTTGTCGACAGTGTAGAGTCTTTTCATTCCGGCGGGTAAGCTTTACAATTCTTATTATTATGTTATTGTTACCAAATACCTTCAAAAATAATTTTTTCCCACACTTCCATAATTTTTCCAAATACCCCAAAATTAAACCTTTTAACAGCAATTTTTTTTTACATTTGTATATCATTACTTTGTATTAAAATAAGACACACAAAGCTACAACTAAACACAAGTAATGCTAAACCGACCCTGCTATCCCCAAATCCGGCGTGGCTTTTAAAGATTAAACGTCCAGATACCGTTATGCTGTTAACTAAGTGACTTAATGTCATAATCTAATTAATTACACAGACAATGCGTTTTAAATGTAAATTAGCCGACAGATGGCATCAGACCTTGTCAGCCGATTTGAAATGGGTAGCTGAATAAAAGTCAGCGGTGACATTGCTGTTATGATAGAATACAACAACGGTTATTTATGAATATAATACGTTGTTAATATTACCAAATATATATTTACTTTATGTAAAGATCGTGTATTTATTAGATTCAAGATGTAGTTGGTTTAAAATAGAATTGACAGGGATTTCTTAAAGTAACTATTTAAAAATGTCAGCCTAGACATGACTTTTCTTTCTATACTTTTTCCTAAGATTTACTCAATCAAAATTTATTATTTATGTAATATAATCACAGAAGTTTTATGATCAAGAGTTTGTCAATAGCCACTTGATAAGTAGATTTTTAATCATACGGTATTTCACATAATATTTAAAAAATAAATATCCACTAAACGCGCGTCCAGTGTAAAAGTAAAAGTGTTTTGGTGTATTGTGGTAATTTAGTGTTTTTATTTTGCTGTGTAACACCAAAGGTTCCAACCCTCAACTGTAATAATATTTTACATATGAAATAACAGCAATCTTCATTTCCAAGCCAACTCTGACGCCGTTCTTTGTTTAATCATATAATATATTAAATTATTTAATGATCCGTATCCGTATTATTAACTTACTGTACCAAAAAGTAAATCTACGGATTAATCTGTAGTTCTGGCAACACTGTCTCCGGCAACCACCCACTCTGTCGATTGACTGAATGCAGATCTACGGTACAGTATTCTTTATCCGCTGCGCTGTACTTTTCAAGACTACCAGCGCGCAGCGGCGCAGACCTAAACTAAATCTCGGACAAGTTGACTAGCGGCGATCTAGCTACAGCTACATCTCAGACAAGTTTTGTGCTACTAGTAGGCATACAAAAATTAAAATATATTTTCTCTCTCTCAAGGAATTAAATAATTATTATTAATAACAAAAATATAAATAATATATATTACAATACAGAACGGTATAGCGGCAGAATAAATACACATAAATTAATTTTTGAATGAACCAACCTGTTTAATTGCAATAATGATAATTACTATAATTGTTATTAGTCAATTATTTGTAAAATCCAATTAGAGCTAACAGCAACAATGAAATACGAGCGAATGTTTACGTTGTGCTCGTGTTTATCTTGATTTCAAAATAAAGTGTAAATAGAGTCTCTATTTATATAATCCTTAATGAAAATTAATCCCGTGGATAATATACACTTGATAGTACAATTTTGGATATAATTATATTATAATTAAGCAATCATTATTTTTATTAACATAGTGATGTAATAATGAATTAAATATTACTGGTACTAGTTAAAATCATCTTGGATTATTGATTTATTAGTTATAAGAGAGGAACTGCTACCATCCCAAGAAACAACGGCGAATGCAGATTTTGTGGGAAAATGGTGAAACACCAAAACATCTCATCACACTGAGTGCGCCGAGGTAACAACCATTTGTGCCATCAACTTTGGTACGACTTATATCAGAGATGGAGAATTAACACCTATAAAACCGCATCATACGCTGTGTGAACAAGGAAGAAGAAATACTTGAAACCCACGGTACAAAGAAAACAAGGTATGATATTGCGAAGGTTTGGTCACTACGTTACAGGTGCTAACTGCACCATTGGTCGGCAAGCTCGGCGAGCCAATTTCAAATCGTCAAACTGATGACACATAATAATGTGAAAATTACTTTTGAAATGTCAAGCTATGGAGTCTAGAGGTGTATCAAGCTCAATGCTTTGACCAACGACTAAAAAACACAAGGACATATAACACCCGAGACCAAATTGTTACCATGGCTCCAAACAGTGCCGTGGCCATATATTTATCTTAACTTAGCTGCTTGAAGGAATATTTATATTTTTGATAAATGTATTGACTACGCCTATGGTGTAGGCGGTGGTATCATACTAATTAATTACGAAAAAAAACGCATTAAAATGTTAACAAATAGTACAAAACAATAGCATATATCAAGTACATATAGTATCAGAAAAATAATTACCAAATTCAATAAGATTTTTTTTACAACAATATGAATATTGTTGTAAAAACAATATTTGGATATTGTAATAATAATGGATATTGTTGTTGAACAATATGTATATTTTTTGTATGACGTATGACGTCACAGGTGGTATGCGCAAACTGAACGAAATTGGAGCCGCTATCGATTATATAGTCTGTGAAACGAATAACTTTGAATTTGACACTTCCCGCGGGCTTTTCTAGTGTTAATTTTATTAGGTTAGCAACTTGCGGCCATGCTGACGCAATGCCGTCTCTAATAGAACAGCCTCAGAGCGAGATTTATGACGTCACGCTAACATAATTATTCCTTATATTTGACTATGGCTGAAATCGTACTCCATAGTCAATGTAGATAGTTTTAATGTTAAGAATAATAATTTTAAAAAATATGTGGTCATCTTTTGACAAGTTTATATTAGTTTATTAATTGCAGTAAACATTATGTGGTTTGTGGTGTGAATATTTTATATGCAATTTTTTGGATTATATTCGACACTATTTTTTTATATGACACAACACTGATGAAGGCTATAATGTTAGCTGAAACGTTTTTTTTAAACCAAAAAAAATTATGAAAAACTAAATAAAAACTTAATCAGCGTTTTTCCCGAACCTATATCCCAAGAAAATCAAAAATTTTAGAAAAATTTTACATTATAAAATGACAGCGATCTTTATTTCATAGCCATCGCTGACGCATTTTTTTCTATGATATTGTATTATTTGCAAATATAATTTTTCGAACATTGATACTTGCAAAATATATGTACATATAAATTTTGCGAATGCAAATAATAATACATCACTATTAGTATAATATATTGAATGTTTTTTGTTAAATTAGATCGATTTTCAAACCCCAAAATGTAAAATATATTTTACATTTTACCCATTATCTTATGTACCTATTCATTATATGTATATTGTAAAACTTTTGCTGCATTTGTATGGTTCATAGTTTATTTGCCAAAGTATTTATTACTATAAATAGGTATATATTATATTTATTATATTTCATGTAAATTATATAATTTTTAAAATACAAACCAAAAATACGGGGAATAATTATGTTTTCCATGTATTCTACAACATATTTATTAATCCGTATCTAATTAGCGTGACGTCATAAATCTCGCTCCGAGGCCGTTCTATTAGAGACGGCATTGCGTCAGCATGGCCGCAAGTTGCTAACCTAATAAAATTACTAATATTTAGAAATGTCAAAAGCTGATGACATGTTACTTTTGACAATTATGCCATTTCGTGTTGATTTTTCCAAGAAGAGGAAGAACTGTCACTTGTTTTATTATTTTCCTTTTCTATTTCACGAAAGTAAAAAGAGTTACCTATCTGATTCGTTCAGGCACTCAATTTAAAGAATACTTAAGAATATCAGTAACTTTTTTGATAGAGGGATTTTATATTTGCCATGTTGTTGAAAAATAACGGTTAAAATTCAAAGTTATTCAATTTATAGACTATACCTTGTTTTCTTTGTATCATGCATAAAACCCTTAAGAGCCAGTTAAATATGTAGACGTATGTATGTAAAAATATGTAGATGGCGCCCTCTACTAGTACGAGTCATATTGACATCAAAATCAAATTTCTCATGTCAAAAAACTCTCAGATACCAATTTTAATCCAAATATTGACGTTACTTCCGAAATTATTAAGAAAAAAACGAAATAAAAATGAAACTTCTACACCCTGTATCTCTGAAACTAAGTATTTTAGGACATACATTTATACGAACTTTTTTACTTATTTTTATCTGCAGAATATCCTGCCGAAGTTTCCGGAATACAGTTCGGACCACCCTGTATATAATAAACAGGTGGTTAATTTGTTTATTACGCGCGGCAAAACTAAATTAGAGCTAACAGCAACAATGAAATACGAGCGAATGTTTACGTTGTGCTCGTGTTTATCTTGATTTCAAAATAAAGTGTAAATAGAGTCTCTATTTATATAATCCTTAATGAAAATTAATCCCGTTGATAATATACACTTGATAGTACAATTTTGGATATAATTATATTATAATTAAGCAATCATTATTTTTATTAATATAGTGATGTAATAATGAATTAAATATTATTGGTACTAGTTAAAATCGTATTGGATTAATGATTTATTAGTTATTAGAGAGAAACTGCTACCATCCCAAGAAACAACGGCGAATGCAGATTCTGTGGAAAAATGGGAACACACCAGAACACCTAATTACACTGAGTGCACCGAGATGATAACCATTTGTGCCATCAACTTTGGTACGACTTATATCAGAGATGGAGAATTAACACCTATAAAACCGCATCATACGCTGTACGAACAAGGAAGAAGAAATACTTGAAACCCACGGTACAAAGAAAACAAGGTATGATATTGCGCAGGTTTGCTTACTACATTACAGGTGCTAACTGCATCATTGATCGGCAAGCTCGGCGAGCCAATTTCAAATCGTCAAACTGATGACACATAATAATGTGAAAATTACTTTTGAAATGTCAAGCTATGGAGTCTAGAGGTGTGTCAAGCTCAATGCTTTGACCAACGACTAAAAAACACAAGGACATATAACACCCGAGACCAAATTGTTACCATGGCTCCAAACAGTGCCGTGGCCATATATTTATCTTAACTTAGCTGCTTGAAGGAATATTTATATTTTTGATAAATGTATTGACTACGCCTATGGTGTAGTCGGTGGTATCATACTAATTAATTACGAAAAAAACGCATTAAAATGTTAACAAATAGTACAAAACAATAGCATATATCAAGTACATATAGTATCAGAAAAATAATTACCAAATTCAATAAGAAAACGCTAAAAAGGTGGAGTTTTCTTAGCGTTGTGGCTTTTACACTTGAAAGCTGACACATCACCATTGTAATAAAGTTTATACAAAGTTCACTACACACAACAAATTATTAAAAATCGCTAAAATTGTCGCTGTTGACGAGGTGGCGACTCATCCGTTGGGTCCAAAATGATGGCGTCTAACGTAACAAATTCTGCTGCAACCCTTATATGGGCGTTACATGTCCTTGAATTCTTTAGTCATTGGATTTGACATAATTTAAGGTTATCTCCATAGACTTAAAATAAAATATAGACTGAGCATCTCATTCATAAATAGCTGGAACGTGCGGTCAGACAATGTCTTGTTATTGTTGTGTTATTGTTTTAGGTTATAACGAGTGCGACACGAGCGATAGATAGGTTGTCTCTGTCGTAACGGTCGTTCCCTGACGACTCTGACGAGAAACACAACACTGTCTTTCGTTTCTCAAGTACACCTGAACTCTCCGTATCATAGCCGGGTAATTTTTTTATTTAATGAAGCTATAATTAAATTAAAAATATATTGTATTTAAACTTTTTTTATATTTTATTAAGATTTAGGACATGTTTTTTTAAATAAAAGTTTAGAAAAAACGTCTTAGAATCCAAAAAGGATAAAAATAATAAAATACACGTTATAGAATAAATTATAATAAATTATTAATTTTAGTCAAACATTTAAAACCCCTAATATTAATCAAAACAGGATCTATTCCACAGATATAATAGAATCGGCGACAGGGAGAGAAAAAAAAACATGATTGTTGTAATTTTTTTTCTGGTTAGGTGATCTCTTATTATGTAAATTAGAGAAAACATAAATCTGTTCCATTGAAGCAAAGAAACTGATAGGAAGTGGATAAAATGAAAACTACATTTATTTAACTCGGTACTGTCTTTATTATACCGGGTGCGTCCCAAAAATGGCTCATCACCCATATTTTTTTTATATTTTCAAATAAAAAAACAAGATTTAGTATGTTAGTATATGACATTAATTAGGATTGATTGACGCATTCAATTGTTTTTGGTCACTTCCTCTTTCACCGGAAATGACTATAACCTTTAATTTTTAAACGGCACCCTCGGTATATTTCTACTTTATTCGATAGAAAATGACACACTGAATAGAATGACATATCATATGTCAACTTTTGACATTTTTGCATATGGTTTAATTGTAATTGTAACACGCGGTTCATAATTCATAATATGTGTGGTATCAATATATTCATAAAAAAATGCTTTTTCCAAATATGCTAATGAGTCACCCTTGTTGCATTTGAAAAAATTGAGATATGTATGATTAAAAATACGATTTGTATATCTTTTAACCGGCCTAGACAAGATACGAAACCCATTAGACGATCAAAACTATGTTTCCAATGCTCCTTGATTAAAACTTAGTGTTTTTAACAACACCATGGCACCCTGGATTGAAATTTAAAATACGATTTGTTTTTAAGCGACAATGTCAAAAGTTGACATATGATATGTTATATTATAGACTATTTAGAGTGTTATTTTTTATCGAATAAAGTAGCAATATACCGAGGGTGCCTTTAAAAATCAAAAGATGTAATAATTTCGGTGAAACAGGAAGAGACCAAAAACAATTGAATACGTCAATAAATCCTAATTTATGTCATATACCTACTAACATACAAATCTGTTTTTTTTATCTGAAAAAAAAACAAAAAAGTTATAGGGGTGAGCCACTTTTGAGACGACCCGGTATATTAAAAAATATTGTTTCATAATGTAATATCATTTTAAAATTCTTGTATGTTATTTTAGATTCTGAAGATAATTTTAGAATAAACCGGAATATATTTTTAATAAAAACATTATTAATTATTAACAGGGTTATAATTATGATTTTGTTACAATGTAAGTAAGTAAATAATGTAATGTAAGAGAAAAAATTCAGATTTTACATTTTACTAAAATATCTAAATAAGCGCCTTTCTACAACAACGCCACTGACTCCTAATGGGTAAATTGAGAGTTGCCTACCGGTAGAAAGTCGTTTCAAGACTTAAATGGATTATTTAAATCAAATTTCTTGCAAATTTGGCACTGGCGAACCGTATTTTATAGTTCTTGAACAGAAAAAGTCAATAAAATAATCACTTAAGGACTACAAGCTAAGAAAATGCGTTAATACAGCCAGGGACATAGCGGCAACAAAGCTTTACCGCACACGTGCGACGCGTACTACAAGGTAATAAATGAATGAATAGGCTCCCTCGCCTCTAATCGGTGTTGTCATATTGTAAAGAACTTATCCTTTTTAAACAGTATCCGACTTATAATTTAGTAGTATAAGGACTATTTAATACATCTATTGAATATTAAAACCTACTTTATTAAAATGTAGTATTATATCTCAATATATGTGTATAACAAGAAAAAATATTGATAATATTAAAGACGTGACAACATAGGCTGGATAAGGAAGGCTCGGTCGACTGTACCCAGAAGTAAACATGTGTACAAAAAAGATTGTTTGACTGCGTTGAGATGTAAATAGTGTAGTCTATATTTTATTTTAAGTCTATGGTTATCTCCTAATTCTTCCCAAATTTTAGATCTTTTTTTACAACAATATGGATATTGTTGTAAAAACAATATTCGGATATTGTAATAATAATGGATATTGTTGTTGAAAAATTTGGATATTTTTTGTATGGCGTATGACGTCACAGGTGGTATGCGCAAACTGAACGAAATTGGAGCCGCTATCGATTATACCTTGTTTTCTTTGTATCATGTATAAAACCCTTAAGAGGAAAAAATCGCTGGAGGACGTTGTCGGGGCAGAAGATGAACATCCTGGCTTAAGAACCTCAGAACATGGTATGGACTGACATCAAATGGATTACTTAGAGTAGCCACAAAAAAAATAGCCATGATGATAGCCAACCTCCGTTAGGAGACGGTACTTGAAAAAGAAGGAAACCGCATCAGATACTGGATTTTGTCAAAGCTCTGAGACCGTTATGATGAGTTATAACTTAAGAAAGGGAGATACAGTAGATCTACAAAACCGCGATAATTATCTTCCCACCTCTCATATAATCTGCAATTTACAATCTACCCGCTCCCCAAATATGATGTCAATATGTATTAAAAAAAACGGCGTTAGAATTGGCTTGGGAATGAATGTCGCTGGTTATTTCCAAGTAGTGTTGCCAATAAAATGGCAATTGCCACCAATGAATGGCGGCGTTTCTATAAGAAGTTAAGGCTACAGGTTTTCTGTAGTGCCATGCAACATAAACATGACCATTATACAGGGTGTGTCTCAAAAGTGGCTCACCCCTATAACTTTTTTATTTTTTCGATAAAAAAACGAGATTTGGTATGTTAATATATGACATAAATTAGGATTGATTGACGTATTCAATTGTTTTTGCTCACTTCCTGTTTTACCGGAAATGACTGCAACTTTTGATTTTTAAATGGCACCCCCTGTATATTTTTACTTTATTCCATAGAAAATGACATTCTGAATAGAATGACATAGCATATGTCAACTTTTTACATTTTCGTTTAAAATCTTATTTTAAATTTCAATCTAGAGTGTCATGGATGTGTTAAAAACACTAATTTTTAATCAAGGAGCCTTGCAAAAATAGATTTAGTCTCTAATGTTTTTAGTGTCTTATCCTAGCCAGTTAAAATTATATAAATTTGTATATTCATTTTTCTGGTATATTTGAATTATTATACAGGGTGGTCCGAACTGTACTCCGGAAACTTCGGCAACATATTCTGCAGATAAAAATAAGTAAAAAAGTTCGTATAAATAGATGTCCTAAAATGTTTACTTTTAGTGATACAGGGTGTAGAAGTTTCATTTTTATTTCGATTTTTTCTAAATAATTTCTGAAGTAAGGTTAATATTTGGATGAAAATTGGTGTCTGGGAGTTTTTCGACATGAGAAATTTGATTTTGGTGTCAATATAGTCTCCTACTAGTAGAGGGCGCCACCTACATGTTTTTTAACTGTTTTGAAGCGTAATAACATTTTGTCCGTACCTGTATAAAACTACCGAGCGAAAAAGTATACATCTTTGTGACTTTTTACGTAAAAAATATTTCTTAATAAAATCGCTACGAACAACCGTTCTTAAGATATTATTATTAAACTCGTTGAGTAGATAGTTATTTCAATAAAATGATAAATTTGGGGTTTTTTTAAAATTTTCTGCAAAAATCGATGGTAAAACAGTTTCTGTTGAACTTTTGACACAAAAACCTTTCAAATTTATGATTTCAGTCTAATAACTATTTATAGTCAACATGTTTCATTTATGTCAATGATGACAGGTATTGATAATTTCGATTCCAAATAGCTCGAAAACCATTACTCTTAGCGATTTTTACCAAGAGACCTTTTTCACGTAAAAAACGTAGTAAATGTATATTTTTTTTTTTACTCAGTAGTTTTATATAGGTACGGACGAAAAGTGATTACTCTTTAAACCAGTTAAAAAATATGTAGGTGGCTCCCTCTACTAGTAGAAGTCATATTGACATCAAAATCAAATTTCTCATGTCAAAAAACTCCCAGACACCAATTTTCATCCAAATATTGACGTTACTTCCGAAATTATTTGGAAAAAATCGAAATAAAAATAAAACTTCTACACCCTGTATCTCTGAAACTAAGTATTTTAGGACATACATTTACTTTTTTACTTATTTTTGTCTTCAGAATATGCTGCCGAAGTTTCCGGAATACAGTTCGGACCACCCTGTATATAATAAACAGGTGGTTAATTTGTTTATTATGCGCGGCAAGAGCTTTATGGTTGAAATATGGCAACCTCGGCCCGCTCGTCGATAGACGACGCGGCGGGACGAGTCGGTAGAAAACCCTATAAGTTCATGCGTTCTCGGCCGTGTTGCCATTCTGTACCCCTATAAGTAACTGTCCAGTTAACAACCTGTATACTGTTAAAACAGTAAATTTTATCGAGTTCTAATATAAATTGTTCGAAAAATTAAAAGATGAACCATAAAGTTCTGTTTTTAATAAACTTTAAAGTTACATAGTATGTTTAATTTACAATAGAAACAAAAAGGAATAAAGTGTTTTTTCAAGATATTAACGACGCATATACTGAAAATGCCGCCAGGAATGCCGAAGGGAAATTAATCTATATCTCAAACAGAAGGGGTGTCTTTTTCCAGCTGATGACGATTTATCAAGTTATATTTATTTTGCCATTATCGAAGCTATCCAGCAACGTATTGATATTTGACTTGGGACGTTGTGTTTGGTTTGTGAGTACGGGTTAATGTTTGCAATCCAAAGGCTCCAGTATTAAAGCTTTCAAATAATTTATTACAACGCCGACAAAAAAATGTTATTATAAATTAAGCATAAAAATATTAGATTTTAGTCTTATTAATATTAATGGATTATCCGGGTGCGCGTCAAAAGTGGCTCACCTCTATAACTTTTATATTTTTTTAGACAAAAAAACGAGATTTAGTATGTTAGTGTATGATATAAGTTAGGATTGATTGACGTATTCAATTGTTTTCGGCCACTTCCTGTTTTACCGGAAATGACTACTACTTTTGATTTTTATTCGAAAGAAAATGACACTCTGAATATAATGACATATCATATGTCAACTTTTGACATTTTCGCTTAAAAGAAAATTGTATTTTAAATTTCAATCTAGAGTGCCATGGCTGTGTTAAAATCACTAATTTTTAATCCAGGAGCACTGGAAAAATAGATTCGATCGTCTAATGTTTTTCGTGTCTTGTCCTGGTCGGTTAAAAGATGCCCAATTCGTATTTTTAATCATATCTCAATTTTTTCAAATGGAACGTGGGTGGCTCATTAGCATATTTGGAAAAAGCATTTTTTTACAAATAATTTGGTACCACACACACACTTGGTATTTCGTTATCGTTATGAATCGCATGTTGCAATTTCAAATAAACCATATTTGAAAATGTCAAGTTGACATATGATATGTTATTCTATTCGGAGTGTCATTTTATCGAATAAAGTAACAAAATACCAAGGGTGCTAATTAAAAATCAAAAGTTGTAGTAATTTCCGGTGAAACAGGCAGTGACCGAAAACGATTGAATACGTCAATCAATCCTAATTTATGTCATATACTAACATGCCAAATCTGGATTTTTTATCTAAAAAAAATGTTATAGGGCTAAGCCACTTTTGAGACGCACCCGGTATAACTAATCGAATAAATAATTATCAAAATTCTATACTAAAATATGATAAAATATAGGATAACAGGATTCTAGCATCTAATGATATTTATCTTTAGTATCACCGAAATCTCTGGGCAATTTTAATTATTATTATTTTATAAATATATTTTATATGAACATAGTTGAAATAATGAGGGGAACTTTTTTTGTAACTTTTGTACTAATTTGCAAAACAAAAACACAATTTTTTCCTATTAAGTGTTAGTTACCCTATTAAACCATGATGTCCCTTTTAATCTCGCATTGCGCATTGGCGCAATTTTAGAGGGAAATATATTTTGTAATGTTCATACCTACGCTAATTCATATGAAATATGTAAATTCACCCAAAATAACGCAATAAAACCAAACTTTAAAAATATTATTCTTTGTGGGATTTGTGTGTATTAGTATTTTCCCTGTAAAATACAACCAATATCATTTTTATATAAATAAACTGCAGTAAACGTTAAATGTAAAAATGTTTTAAATTGATTTCTGTTATAGTATTTATATTTATTTTTTTAACAATCACCAATACGACTTCACAATAAATATAACACAGACAGGATACGTTCAAATTCACAAAATTTCCACAAAAAAAAGTGTAAGGAAAAATTCAGCAAGTAGTTTCATCACGTTATAATAGATTCAAGTTAAGGAGACACTGTGCTTTTTAATAATTTTTGAAATTATTTCAAAAATTTATTTATATTTATTTATTGTACATATATTGAAAACGCAAAGCACAGAAAACAATTAAAATATAAATAATTTAACAATATTTATGGCTTTGGTAGCCATAAACTCAACTAAAAAATATTTTTTTCTCAAATAAAAATTAATAAAATAAAATAAAATTTTAAGAACTTTTATAAAATCACAATATCGCCTTTAGTAGGTATAATATTGTTTGTAATATACAGGGTGGTTCGAACTGTATTCCATTAGGTTAGGTTGTAGGAACTATTTTACTTATTTTTATCTGCAAAATATCCCATACAGCACGTCCAAATGAAATTACGTTTCTAGAAGGGAGACACATGAGAAACAAAATATGTTAAAGTGAACCTGAACCTGAGAAGTGAAGTATTCATCTAGTTCTAACATATACATATGAGATACACGCAGGTTTATATTGAAAGAATTGTGTGATACAGTGTTTACTAGTTGTATACCGTATGCACTCAAGATTCTAAAGAGTTTTTTGTAACGTAACAAATAATTATTAAAATGATGAAATCTGACGTCGGTATATGAGACATACAATGTATAAGTCATATGTATGTGTGATACTTCGTATCATAGTTGTGCCTATAGTACACACCTTGTAAAAAGGTGACATATACACATAATATAAATATCTATATAGACACTTTGTAATAGTGTACTGTTGTGTCTACATTCTAGCATAAAATGAAGGTGTGCGCACGCGCGGATAGCCTCAGAGTAGATACACCGGCCAAGTGTATCCTGTGTGTCCTCATGGTGTCCTCTCTCCTTTCTTCTATCTAGGAGTGATATGTGTTAGCAGCCATTATTGTTTTATCATTCGGAAGCTCTATATAAATGTTCTGTTAGTGTGTAGTTTAAAAGAGATTTTAAGGTAAGCACAAGTTTTTAATTACCTTGTTACACCTTCCTAAGTGTATTATTAATATTATAGCAGCGACTCTTCCCTTACTCGATACCCAATTTACCAAATTTTGACTCCAATGAATGAAAACTCCAAATATTCTCGTATAATGATAAAGAGGTTAGCTCTGCAATATAATTTTTTTTAATTTGGAAATAATAAAAATCTAAATGGACCAGAGATAGAAAGATTTAAACACTTCACAGAACTTCTTACACTGATATTCAAGTTATTGATGGATCAATATACAGATATGTTTAATATTCAATAATCAGTTTCATATAAAATTTAAGGGTGAGATTGTTAATGTGGAAATAAAATACAACAAAGTCTAATAGAGTGCTCGATGAATGAGTATGCTAACAAACCAACTGCTTGGAGGGAAAAGAGGAGAAAAAAATGACTAAACGAGGTCCACCAAATCGTGGCGATATACCAGTGTTTACCATTTTAGTATGTTGTTATACTAAGTACTTATATTTTTAATACATTTTGATACAAATTCTGTTCTTTTACAGTGTTTCCTTACTTCTGGTTTCTGCAGTGCAAATAATTATTATTATTGTGTTATTTGCACTATTGCGTTCCATGATATAAAGAAATATAATAATTATATTTTTTAACCACTTAATCCATTTTATGGAAGGAAAATGGTACATTTAATACACAACAAAAAGGGAACAATTTTAAAGCTACTTCTCTTGAAATTACGATCGAGATACTTTTGGAAAATACAAAGTTTTGCCTTCCTAATTTTCGTTCTAAAAAGATATAATTGGTATAATTGAATAAATATTTCTTAAAAAGAACGAAAAGTTAGGCATCAAAACTTGTATTATTTCCTAAATTCGTTCATAAGAAGTAGTTTTATCTAGCACAAGATGTATATACGAAGCAAAATACATACGTATACACGTGGTAGTCACAACTGCAATGTGTAAACAGAGTTTAGACGTAATACACAAGCACTGTGTATCCTACGGCACACTGTGTATCCCTTACTTTGTGTATACGTAAATGCTATACTGTGGCTAGATTGTGAGGCGGACGTTTAACCTTTGGGCATACGTGTTGAACTACAATGTGTAAACGTATCATATTTACATCGGGGGAATTGTGTCACCCTGTGTCTACATCTAATAATGTAAACACATCGTAAATGTGATTTGATGTGCTGTATGGGATGCTGCCGAAGTTCCCGGAATACAGTTCGGACCACTCTGTATTATGATTTATAAATTAATAATATGGCTTTGATGAAATTTGTAATAAAGTACTATAGTGTAATAAGGCATTTTTAGTGCAATTAAAGATGATTCACAAATCCATATTAATTCAATAATAAAATACGGAAAGAGTGAATAGCAGAAATATAAAAAATCATTTTTCATGTCACGTTTTCACCATTTTTACCGCAATATTGGCATACGGAAGAAACGGAATTACATTCGTTAGATTGGTAACATTGTTAGTGGGATCTACGCAAAATATTGATGAGCTGTGACAATGACTGAATATTCCGTGAGTTTTATGCAATACGGCTGAGTTAAATTAAATTATTTTATAATTTTAGCCCCAAAAGTAAATAAGCCACATATTTTAGAAAATAATGTATCAAACTACTTTTGTGACAAGGAAATAAAGCAACTTAATAACGTATTTAAAAGCTATTTGAGTTTCATACATTTTGCGTCACCGTTGCAATCATTTTGTATAATAACGATAAAATACTAAAAATAAAGGTTATAATTTTAAAGAATACCATGTTCACGGATGTTTTTAACTTATAGACAAATTGGCCTAATACACGTATAACACTTAACGTTAAAAACATATAATAATCATACTTTTAGCCTCATCTTGAGTCATCCTTTTAAATTCTAGTAACTAAAAATTTTTATATATAAATATAATATATAAAAAAAAATATATAAAAAAAGACATATCACTAAAAATAAATTTAACTATTGCTTAAGTATTTTTCTTTGAATTGGGCATTGAAGTATGATTTGATTATTACCTTGTTTTTTCTTTCAATTTATCTAATTATGGTGGATTATACGGCTCCCCTCACCTTATGATTTTAGTCTAGTTGTTTTTAATTATTCAAATTTAACATGCCATATTGTTATATGTGATTGAACAAATTTTGTGATATATATAATTTTTTGACTTTTTAACTTGTTTGTGATTGTATTTTAAATTTGACCTCTGTAATTGTTTTTTATCTTTGGGCCTGAAGATGGGAATATTTTAAATTCCCGAAACATGTCGCCCCCCTTGCTTTTTTCAGCATTAAAATTTTTTAAATTAAACAACTGTGAATAAATTGGTTTGATAAAAGCAGATGAAGAGAAAAAGATATTTTAGTTATATCAATATGTATTATAAAAATTATTTCACATAGTTAGGAAAGATAATCTAAATAGTTTTTCGGGGGGGTTTCTGTGGTAAAATTGTATATTTCCAAATTCAAATCTAATTTATGCATAATATGGCATGGCATGATTAACATTTTCTCTGAATTTTTTCTTTTTATTAATTAAAATTTACATTTTTATGTGTGTTGTGGCGAAGTTGTATGTTTGACGACATAGAGACGAGGCACAAAAGCTATTTTTACTCCGAATAGAACATGCTATTTTTTTCAAACGCCGCAATAAGTTTTTAAACAATTTAAAACGTTCCAAATAATATAAAAATATTTAAAATTAATATCTTCTATGTAATTATATATCGAGAAACTATGGTTACGGCTCGTTGAATTTTGCACTTTATATCAGTTTAATAATATATTCGTACTTTTATGATTAGGCCTAAAAGTGCTTTATTTTTATGCCTAGGCGATATAGGCTTATACTTGACTTATACAGGGTGGTCCGAACCATATTCTGAAAACTTCGGCGGCGTATTCTGCAGATAAAAATAAGTAAAAAAGTTCGTATAAATGTACATATGTCCTAAAATGCTTAATTTCGGAGATACAGGGAGTAGAAGTTTCATTTTTATTTCAATTTTTTCCAAATAATTTGTGAAGTAACGTCAATATTTAGATGAAAATTGGTATCTGGAAGTTTTTCGGCATGAGAAATTTAATTTTGATGTCAATATCACTCCGATTTGTAGGGGGCGCCACATATATGTGTTTTAACTGTTTTGAAGAATAATAACTTTTCGTCCGTACCTGTATTCAATTCAATTCAATTCAAAATGTCTTTATTAGGTATATAAACAATTGTATACAAATTAAAATAATAACGATGGCGACGTTCACATTTGTACTCTTCCACGCAACCATCCAAAAAAAATATGTAAGAAAAGAGTAGTAAAATGAATAATCAAGTTATTACAGAAATATAATTAAAGACCTACATTATTCAATAATTAATTACAAAATATATATATAAAAAATAAGGAAATATGAAAGAAGTGAGAAAAAAATTGAACATAAGTTTAAATATTAGTCTTTCAAAACACGCTCTCCTACCACATAGCCCTTCACTCTCTTTTTAAAAGACTAAATTCCAGAAAGGTATCCGATATCGTTGAAAATATCATTATAAATTCGGACCGCATTATAGGAAAATGAACGCTGGAACAAAGCTGAGATATGCCTAGGAACACTGTACAACGCGTCTGATCTAGTAGGATAGTTATGCGTTTCGTTTCGCTTAGACAATTTCTCAAATAGATAAATTGGTGTTTGGGATTCATTAAATCTAAAAACCATACAGGCCATATGCACAATAAATCTCTCGTCCAAATTAAGCCAGTGAGACTCCCTAAAGCAATCCGATATGTGATCAAATTTCCGTAGGTTATAGGAGTATCTTACACAAGCGTTCTGTAATTTTTGTAATGAATGTCGATCAACTAGACGCAGAGCAGGCCAATAAAATACGTCACAATATGAAATAATTGAAAGAATTAGAGAGTCGCATAAACGGAGTTTAATTAGTGTGCTAAGAATGTCTCTGTATTTATAAAGTAATTTAAATTTCATATATGCATTTTTTAATATACCGACCTGGTCATTTGATTACTGTGTATAGGATTTTAACGTGTAAGACAGAGAATAATATAAATGACCGGTTGACAGACAGAGAGACAGCATCAAAAGGGGCCGGCGAGAAGCCGGTGCGACCGATACAGTGTTGCCGGTTTTTACGGGTGTGGGCAAGTAAAGCATAAGCATGGTGGGAGAACGCATTGAGAGGGGCGGTGCTTTATGTTAAGGTTCGTATTCACTATCCGAAAGAACAAAGGAATGAAATTCGGTATATTTGGACAGCAAACCGAATGCATGCGGCCGTTCGCCATTCGGTTCGCTCCCTCATCTGTTTCCATTCGGTATATCAAAGACGTTCGCAAACGAATGAGAATTATAGAACCGCGCGAACAAGACTGGACGTTCGCTCGTTGGATAGTAGCATTCGTTCGTTCGGATAGTGAATACGCACCTTTATGTAGATGAAAAGGTGGGGAAAGGAAATAGATCACCTGAGATCCAAACTATTTTTGCATCATTCTTTTCGCCTAGCTGTTTCGGTGTGTACGTTAAGTGTTTCAAAAATGGCTATTTATACGACCGAAGAGAAGGTGCATATCGTTAAATGGTTTTACATTTCCTCAAGTGTGGAAGAGGTCATTGGGCGTTATGTGTTCACCTTTCAAGATCGCCCTGTGCCTTATGCCACAACTGTACGCAACATTGTTCATAAATTTGAGCAAACAGGCTGCATTGCGGCGTGCAGAAATTGTGACAATAAGGAAGGCGCAGAGAAGGTAATTCCCGACAAGGAAATTAATATTTGTGCCGCTGTCGAAACAAGCGAACCTTGTTCAAGCCGAAATATAGCCGAACAAGTTGGTTGCAATGCTCGAACGGTGCGCAGAGTTTTAAAAAGGCATGGATATAAGTCCTACAAAATCAGTACCACGCAAGAAATTTTTCCCGCAGATTGTAACAGACGTCTGGAGTTTTGCGAGGCTGTAAGAGAAAGAGCCGATCGGAATAATTTATTTTTGGAAAATATATTATTCTCAGATGAAAGCTCGTTTCCCTTACATGGCTACCACAATCCTTCGATAGTACGTTATTGGTCTCGAGAAAATAAGCACCTTAGTATGGCACTGCGGACACAATATCCACAAAAACTAAATGTTTGGGCTGGCATGCTGCAAAATCATATCATTGGGCCTTTTTTTATTGATGGTATGCTAACAGCTGCCAAATATTTGGATATGCTACAAAACTAAGCTAAATGTAATCTATTACAGTTGTAGTAAAATGAGTAACTAATTGTTGAAAATCCAGATCCAACCCTAGATGCCACATTTTTTTGAAACGTCTACTTATGCGGTTTGAAATTTTGATGCAAAATCTGGCAATACCGCTAAGAAGAAATGTTCCCACCCATACCCACCCAACTTTTTTCTCTTTTTAATACATTTGATTTGCCATTAAGCTGCCTCATCACTGTCTTACACGTTAAAATCCTATACACAGAGTTGACCTGTCCCGATGTGTATGTTTAACATGTGGTGAAAATCTTAAGAAATAATAATAGCTCCCGTGTATAGCGTTTAACGCCTTGGAAGTAGCAAGGTACAGCTTGCCATACTAGAGCCGTTCGGTATACAAGGAAGGTAATGTGGCTAGCACTACGCTTCAACCGCCTATTATTACCTCAGGATTGTGAATCCCAAGTACTCATTTAAGGCTGAGTCGACCTAGGTACCCAAACTATTCTTATTTTAATAAAAATAGTCGGCTGATGAAATGCCGGGTGTGGGATTCGAACCCACTACCTTCAGATTGGTAGACGAGAGCCTGTACCTCTACGCAACCAGGCACCTTGAAAATCTTAAGTCACTATCGAAATATAACCCCAGATTGCGGCAGCTGTTCGTAAAAATAAGGATACGGTTGTTCAAAACAAGAGAAAACTGATTATTAGTTTGAAGTAAATAGTTGTTTTTATCGAACAGCAAAACTTCAGTTTTAGACTCCTTCAGAGTGAGATAATGGGCTTTAGATACATTAGAAATAATCTTGAGGTCCTCATTTATTTTCTTCCCTGCCATGTTCCATTCATTTGGTGGAAAAGACAAATAAAGTTGCGAATCATCAGCGTGCAAGTGAACATTGCAATATTTTAAGTACCGTAAAATGGGGTGAATAGAAACAGTTTCGTAGGCTATTAGCGATATACCGGTTGATAAAAATGTGGTATTATTTTCCCGAATATTTTAAAACATGGGTCTTTGTTTGTTCTTTGCGTATACGTATAATTTGATTTTTGAAAAATATGTATATAAATATTAAATAAAAATAACATTTGTGTTTCTATTCACCTGCTATTCGGGAGAATAGAAACACACATTGCTGTTAATGTTTTATCTATTCTACGTCCAACAAGGTGATTAGAAACAGTAAATTATTACATATTTAAGTAGGTTTAACAATAATTAACAATACATATAATATGACAACTTACATGTACCAGCTTATGTATTACTTTAAAAATAAATATTTTATTTATAAAGTTTTCGCGCCAAACAAAATAGGTGATAAAATCGATCTCACATTTATTGATCAGCTGATTGACAGAAACAGTGCTGCCACAGATAAAAATATAGTTTTTACATTTTATTGTGTATTGCCAATGATAGAAAAATTAGATATGTCGAATCGTGATTTGATTTTTTTTCAGAAATGTTGTTTCTATTTACCACTATGTTTCTATTCACCCCATTTTACGGTAACTATTGAAATCAGATATATACGGGGTGTTTCAAAACAAATGCGAAAAACTTTAGGGGGTGATTCCTTGTTCAAAATAAAGGGTAGTTTACTTTATAAACGTTGAGTCAAAAGTGAACCATTATGGAGATATCGCGGTACAAAGATGGCGGAAAATTAATGTTTTTATTTTTTATATTGAAAACAAAAAGACTAATGAAATTTTATGAAAGCATTACTGTTATAAAAACACACTTTCTGGTAATTTTTTCACTTTTTTAAAATGAGTGGAAGGAGTTGAAATAAACTACATCTATCATTCTTGTTAACAAAATTTAAAGAAAAATCTTATCAAACACATGCAAAAAAAATATTTTGGATAGTCTAGTTTATTTAGAAACTTTTTTATCTCTTCTGTTTTTTTGATAAAACTCACCGATTTGAAATTAAAAAATAAAATGTAAAGCATTACATGTCAGGACAAAAAACATTTTTAGATTAAGAATCTAGTGATAATAACGATAATAATAATCATCTAGATAATAACGTATTGCAGTAGAGTAATGTCAAATAAAATAATATTAGGAACATCCTAAAAAGTAACAGGGACCGACTAGATTTTTTCCTAAAAAAATTATAGCAGCCCACTAGATTCTTTATCAGAAAATGTTTTTTGTCCTGACATGTAATGCTTTACATTTTATTTTTTAATTTCAAATCGGTGAGTTTTATCAAAAAAATACAAGAGATAAAAAAGTTTCTAAACAAACCAAGCTATCCAAATTAATTTTTTGTTTGTGTTTGAGAAGATTTTTCTTTAAATTTCGTTAACAAGAATGATAGGGGTAGTTTATTTCAACCCCTTCCACTCATTTTAAAAAAGTGAAAAAATTACCAGAAAGTGTGTTTTCATAACAGTAATGCTTCCATAAAATTTTATTAGTCTATCTCTTTTCGTTTTCAAGACAAAAAATAAAAACATTATTTTTCCGCCATCTTTGTACCGCGATATCTCCCTAATGGTTGACTTTTGACCCAACGTTTATGAAGCAAACTACCCTTTATTTTGAACAAGGAATCGCCCCCTGAAGTTTTTCGCATTTGTTTTGAAACACCCTGTATATTACGTATAAAAGAGGACCCAAGATACTACCCTGCGGAACGCCCCTAGCAGTTAGCCTCACTTCTGAAACTACTGGGTGTATGAAATATATACATTTCCCTGATTTTTTACGTAAAAAATGTTGGTAAAAATCGCTACGAGCAACCGTTCTCAAAGAGTTCTCCTAACCTAACCTAACCTAAACTATTTAGTCAACATGTTTAATTTATGTCAATGACAACAGGTATTGACAATTTCAATGCCAAATATCTTGAGAACCATACCCCGTAGCGATTTTTACCAAGAGACTTTTTCTATGTAAAAAACGTCGTAAATGTATATTTTTTTACTTGGTCATTTGATACAGGTACGGACGAAAAGTTATTACTCTTCAAACCAGTTAAGAAATATGTAGGTGGTGCCCTCTAAGGGTCATATTGACATCAAAATGAAATTTCTCATGTCAAAAAACTCCCAGACACCAATTTCCATCAAAATATTGATGTTACTTCAGAAATTATTTGGAAAAAATTGAAATAAAAATTAATCTTCTACACCCTGTATCTTCGAAATTAAGCATTTTAGGACATACAAACTTTTTTACTTACATTTACCTACAGAATATGCTGTCGAAGTTTCCGGAATATAGTTCGGATCACCCTGTATATTGTCAATTATGTCACAAAAATCAATACTTCCGTAACGTATGAAAAAAAATTTGTTAGTTATAGCGTTATCTTATTACTGTATAAACTATTTCAAATCTATGGTCAAATCGAAGGTACTTGTACTAAAATTTTATTAATTTTTAGACATTAATCCCCTTAAATTTCTATCCACAGACCCTTTTCGGGACGGCAGTAATACTTTGCTCGTTATGTACACCCTAAATAAAAGTATAACAAAATCCCGGATTTCGCCAACATAAATTCTTTGACCCCTTTTTCCCCAAAACAAAAATGCGGCTTTGCCAGAGATGATTACGCAATTTTTGCACAATTGATTTTATTATAGTGCTCGAACGGACCCTCGTTCGATTGCGGATTATTGTCATCCCCGTAATTGATACACAGGGCTGAAACGGACAGGAAAAATAGCGAATAAAGTTTATTTTTTGTGTTATTTTTTTTTATTTTACACCGCTTTGATTTGAGTTTTGATGTAAAAACTGTATACAATAAATAATGACTATTCATAGAGCTTAAATTTGATGAAACAAAAGAGTAATTATTGTTTTAATCTTTTAGTCTTTTTTACATTTATTATCAAATTCTCCTACGACTAATTACAATTTCTGGTATAAAAATTGTTGGTTTATAAATTTCTGAATTATTCCATAACTTTTTTAAATGATGATATTTGGTGAGAGCATACCTCACTGACAGGTAATCATTTATTTGGTTTTCATCAAAGTGCAGAAACCTCCCAGCCCACGGCCACATAGAAAGCATTTTTAGCGTTTTGCGTTTTTTGCGTCTCAAGCGCTTTTTGCGAATTGACCGTTTTAAGCCTTTTTTTTCGATTTGAGTTCATTAAAAACACGCAAAAGACGCGGCAGGTCTGCAGTTTCAACCAAGATGGCAATTGGTAACGCCGCAAGCTCGTGGACTCCCGGTCCGTTCAACAATCAATCCTGTGAGAAGGAGATCGGCGCTGTTAGCGTTGAAGAGACGAAGATAAATGATGCTGGAATTGAATTGTGGACGGGCCGGGGCATATATTCGGCGACAAACACAATCTACTACTAGTACCAGTGGTGTGTGTAAAAATAATAATTTATTATTATTTGCCATTTATTTTACGAATTTTAGTTTATATGTGTATAGTTTTTTATGTTGTAGTGTTGTGGCAAGGATATATAGAAGAAGGATATTCAACTCCCTATAGCGGGCTATGTTGGAAAATATGCCGTATTTTGTCGAGGAAGACGATTTCGTCACGGCCAATGAGCGTCGAGTATTTGAAATTGAAAACATGTAAATTGACGGTAACCTATGTTTTTTGACTCATTACTCATTTCACTGACAGATGTGATGAGATTATTATTGTAATTTATAGTTCCAAACGTTTTTTGAAAAAATAATGTATTTTAAAGTTATTTCCTAGAGTTTGGTTTGGCCTTCTATATTCTGGTATTTGTCTACTAATAAATAATATCTTATTTTGTATTTCGATGTATGGAAATCCGCAAGTTTTGTATCTGAAGCCGCAAAGAAATTTCGCTCTATAGTGAGAAAAATGTTATTATATCTTTTTAGACGTGTAGAATTACAAAATTTCTTATTTCAGATGTTCTAAATGTGAGTGCATGTCAAAAATTTAAATATATACTTGAAATATTTCATGTTATATGCTTTGACATTTTTTGGAAGTAAACAAATATTGAAGAAAGTGTTGTGCCTTCACAGAATTTAAATTGGCATTAGGAATAGATTTCCTTGATTTAGTAATGATATTGCTCATAGAAATTGATAATGTGAAGAATAACAATACAGGAACATAGAATAACAAGAAAGAAATTCTAGCAGCAAGTTAGGTTATGAGATAAATTTTATTTATATAGTTTGTTTAAAGAGTTTAGTTTGAAAAAAAGGTAAAACAATTATTATTGTCCAGATCATATTTGATAACTGTTGTTAATTGATAACATATTACAGGGACACAGTAAAAAGACAAAACATTTAGACCCTTGAAAGAGAAATGTTTGCAATGGATATTAATAAATTCTAGCCAATTTGTACGATGTACAATACAGGCAATATTTCTGCCTCCTAACGCACTATTCGTGTAAAAGAAGATGTGGGTATTGTATTTATAGGTAGTTAATGATACATGGAATATATTTCTATATTATTGCAATAACGATGTCTTTATGTTATATTTTTTTAGAACAGATTTATTATTAGTTGGCTAGTGTGTTAGTAGGATAGCCATTGGTAGTTATAAAGTATGAAGTCGTCAGGTATATATAATAGGAATTGATCAAAGCTTATACATTTATTGTGATATTTATATTGTGAATTTAAGTAGTTAGTTTTGGTTGTTTAATAAACGAATTAATGTGCTTATTGTGTATCTAATTAAAAGAACAATGAAAAGTTGAATACCGTAGGGGTACGTATGTTATACAAAGAATTTGCATCAACATTTTTTGGTTATATACTTGTACTGATATTTGTTTCTTGAACTAAAGAATTATACACTACCTACTACACAATATATAATCTGCAGCTACATAGGTAGGTAGCTATTGGTAATTAAATTTTTTATCTAATATAATATCTAACATCAGAAATATTGTTAATTATCAACTATAAACAACTAAGAACTAGAATTATCAACTATAAACACAATATAATATACTGTATCTTAAGCAATATGTAATTATTTAACAATTATTTTTTTTGGGAAATAAAAACTGGTACTAAATTCTTTTTGACTATTTAATTTCTAAGTCACAAATAATGGTGGACAAATAGCAAGAAAATTATACAAGTAAAACATAATTTTAACTTATTTCTCTAATGGAATTTTGGTATTGATCTACTTAGTAGGATATGCAGTTTATCATATTTTTGAATATTTATATTCAATATTGTTCAGGAACAGCCCAATTACTCTGAAAAAAAAATATATGGTCAAATTCTTTGAAAAGAAACTTTTAAAATCAGTAATGATAAAAAAATATATAATTGTTGTATAGCAGAACCAGGGGACACAGAATTAGGGGAATTAACAATAGATTATTAAAAACTGCCTTCTCTTAAAAAAGTAGTATTATATGCACTTAGAAAGACTATAAAGGATATAAGTACGCATAGAAAGAAAGTAAGTATCAATACTACTGATATATATATATATATATATATATATATATATAATACTATATATGAATACAGTATACAGTATACACTAGTAGTATAAAAAATAACAGCACAGTCGGCACACTTTAAAATAAAAAGCAGCATAATATTCAGGTATATAAGTAAAATTTTCTCAATAATATTAGAATATGAAATAAATTGCAACTAAATTTTAATTAATAAACATAAACAAATAAAATTGTCAGTGTTATTAAAACTTTATGCAAATATATGTAACCTTAATACTTTGTCTTTAATCCTACTCTTCTGACATGGCTTTTCAAACTTATCCCCAAATCTCAATTCTTGTTATTAAGAATAATATTTATGAACTTTTGTTTCCATATTAATTTCAATATATTTGAATAAAACTGGAAAAATAATCAATATTGGCACTTGAAATTTTAATTTCTTATGTCCTTAAATTATTTATATCGTGTTATACATAATACTTACATAAATATTCAATTTAAAAATAGATCAGCACTTGAACGAGTGAATATAAAATAGTATATTATCAATTTCTATGAGCAATATCATTACTAAATCAAGGAAATCTATTCCTAATGCCAATTTAAATTCTGTGAAGGCACAACACTTTCTTCAATATTTGTTTACTTCCAAAAAATGTCAAAGCATATAACTTAAAATAATATTTCAAGTATATATTTAAATTTTTGACATGCACTCATTTTTTTATAAATTTTTGACATACACTCAGATTTAGAACATCTGAAATGAGAAATTTTGTAATTCTACACGTCTAAAAAGATATAATAACATTTTTCTCACTATAGAGCGAAATTTCTTTGCGGCTTCAGATACAAAACTTGAGGATTTCCATACATCGAAATACAAAATAAGATATTATTTATTAGTAGACAAATACCAGAATATAGAAGGCCAAACCAAACCTCTAGGAAATAACTTTAAAATAAATTATTTATTCAAAAAACTTTTGGATTTTGGATCTATAAATTACAATAACAATCTCATCACATTTGTCAGTGAAATGAGTCAAAAAACATAGGTTACCGTCAATTTATATGTTTTCAATTTCAAATACTCGACGCCCATTGGTCGTGACGAAATCGACTTCCTCGACAAAATACGGCACGTTTTTTTTGGGCCAGTCGAATATCCTTATTCTATATATCCTTGTGTTGTGGTTACTTGTTATAATCATAATATAATATAATAAATAATTATAATTATATAATAGAATAGTAAAAAATGTTACTAGTTGCTAACGCAATTTTAGGACATGATTTATGAAACTTTTTTGGGTGAAACTACAGATACAGGGTTATTCACCACATAAGACACTGGAGTATTGTAACTAAATGATTAGATTTTTAAAAATTGGAATTTTTTGGTTTGTTGAAGTACTATTAGAGCTACAATTTAAAAATATTTTTACAAGATACAGAGTGACCCAAATAAATAAAAAATATCAATATTTCTCTAGGCATATTTAAATTTTTAAAACCAAATATTGTACTGAAGTTTTTCTGTTTACTAAATTTTGTGTTGCAATAATAAAAATTATACTACCTTATACAGAGTGTTTAAACATTTATTTTAAATAATTTCTAGCTTTGATCGGCAATAACTCCTTTAATTTAAATGGAACGCCCTGTTTATTTTACGAGAATCAGTAGTTTCATAGTTGTCGATTTTCGAAAGAAATCAGTACATGTATATTATTTCGTATATTTTTCATTTTATTGATTTCATGGAAAGCAGTGTTCATTAAAATGTTGTATCCTATGTTATAGGACTTGTTTCTCTCTACAATTTCCTGTCTCACACTGTACCGTTTGTGTCCGGGAAGGGTTCATAGTTTCATAGTTGTCGATTTTCGAAAGAAATCAGTGCATGTATATTATTTCGTATATTTTTCATTTTATTGATTTTATGGAAAGCACTGTTCATTAAAATGTTGTATCCTATGTTATAGGGTTGGTTTCTCTCTACAGTTTCCTGTCTCACAAAGTAGAGTTTGTGTCGGGGAAGGGGTCATAGTTTCATAGTTGTCGATTTTCGAAAGAAATCAGTGCATGTATATTATTTCGTATATTTTTCATTTTATTGATTTCATGGAAAGCAGTGTTCATTAAAATGTTGTATCCTATGTTATAGGACTTGTTTCTCTCTACAATTTCCTGTCTCACACTGTACCGTTTGTGTCCGGGAAGGGTTCATAGTTTCATAGTTGTCGATTTTCGAAAGAAATCAGTGCATGTATATTATTTCGTATATTTTTCATTTTATTGATTTTATGGAAAGCACTGTTCATTAAAATGTTGTATCCTATGTTATAGGGTTGGTTTCTCTCTACAGTTTCCTGTCTCACAAAGTAGAGTTTGTGTCGGGGAAGGGGTCATAGTTTCATAGTTGTCGATTTTCGAAAGAAATCAGTACATGTATATTATTGTGTTCATGTATATTACACTGTTCATTAAAATGTTGTATCCTATGTTATAGGGATTACTTCTCTCTACAACTTCCTGTTTCACAATGTACCGTTTGTGTCCGGGAAGGTTTCATAGTTGGTCGATTTGCGAACAGAGTACAAAATTGCCTATCAAATTGCATTACTATTTCTTACCTTTACCTTATTAAATTATATCGTCAATCTCTTTAAATTTTCATAGAAAATGAATTTTATTATAATTTAAACCTCATTTATCAATATACCCATGGAATATTGATATTTTAGATTATTTTTAAAGATGTAAGTAATTTTCAAAGAGTACAGTGGATCAATATTGTCGATATAATTAACTTATTTCATTATAAAATAAAAAGAACTGTTTAAATATTTGTTAAAGAGGACCAATTAATATGATCTCAGTATTCAAAGTACATTAATTGGTTGTTTGCGTTGATTAATAATAATTGCTCCAAATACTAAAAGCTGTATTTTGTATGTGTAACAGTGTGATAAAAAATAACACCTTATAAATTTTATTTAATTTTTTGACGAATGCTTACGTTCATTTTCATAACTTATTCTTATGTTGAGATATGAATCAGATATGATTCAAATTTACATTTATTTAGAATCATTTATTAACTAAAACAATTAACTATGTAATTAACTCATTTTTGGGCCGAAATAATGGCGGTATATTTAAATACTCTTTTACAAAAATTTAAATATTGTTCTTTTTGTAAACAAATGGGCTTGCAATATTATCGTTTTTAGCACCTGCACGTTTTGTACATTTGTTGGTTAAAAAAAATTAAAACGTCATGTTCCATGGATTGAGATATCCGATCTCGACCTATTGTTATATCGTTAAAAATAACCTAAAATGTCAATATTCCATGGGTATATTAACAATGAGGTCTAAATTATAAGACAATGCATTTTCTACAAAAACTTGAAGAGATAGGTAAGATATGGTGTGATACAATTTGCTAGAACAATTAAATTATGCACTTTATTCTCATAAAATGTACAGGGTGTTCCATAAAAAGAGGAAGAAGAAGACAACACAAACATATTTAGCGAAAATTGTGTATACTGATTAAAATAAAAGGCTGTGATTGGTTTTGATCATCTGTAATTTTCTATAAAAATCTACAAAAAATAATAATTTGAGAGGACAAGGGTCAACAAAATCATGATGTTTCAGCTGACGAATTAGATTTTAGATTTAATTTATACGTACACCAGGCTACTAGTAACATAGCAAGTTGCCGGACGAATTTACGTTTACCCGTATTGCGTTCGTACTCGAGAGTCACTGCCGGCTAGTCGGCTAGTCAGGCAGTACGCAGTTGCAGTTGTGCTTCGACGGGTCGGTCGTGACAGACTAGGAATATGACGCGAGTGCCGAGTATTTATTATTTTCATTTTAAGTGTTTACCTTCACTTAAGGTAACATATAAAATAAAAATTATTAAATATTTATTATTTAAGTGTGTTTACAAGCCAAAACTACAAATAAATAAATTCTCTAAACCCAAAAAAAACTATAATGTTACTCTAAATAAAAAAAAAGTTATAACAAGTGTTCAAAAAGACCACCTTCTTGTGCTAGACAGAAACCTAGGCGGTCGTAAAATCCCCGTCTGACATTGGCTAACATATTAGGGCTAATAGTTTGGAAAGCCTCTCGTATTTTTACTTGAAGCTCATCCAGATTATTAGCCCTATTATGACCATACACTTAGGATTTTACATAACCCCACAAAAAGAAATCATTGGGAGAAAGATCTGGTGATCTAGCGGGCCACAAAATAGTTCCATATCCACTAATTAAACGGTTGGGAAAAGTATTGTTCAAATATTCTTGAACAATACGGGCATTGTGGGCAGGGCAACCACCTCAGCAATTTGATTACTTGAAAACGTGGGATTTTGATCCGCGGTAGCACAAACGAACACTTGCTTTAACTCCTGTTCTTCATGCACCCATGTGTTTCAAAATTATTAATAACTCTTGATATATTAGATAAAGATGGAATTGGCCTGTTTACATAAGTTTGTGGAAAAATTGTTTGTATATCCCGATAAGACCTATTTTGGAAATACCATTTTACAATTTGAATTTTCTCACGAACTTCATAAACATCCAAATTATTTTACTTAAAAAATAAATTTTACACGAGAACTGTCGCGAGAATCTACGTATTCGTTTTGGCTATTAAAACACGATTAAATACAAATTCTGAAACATTCTTAGCACATATCGACCTATTTTTATTTTATCGCATTTTTTCGCCTGCTTTTTATCCGGCGGACGGGTATACGCTAATTCGTCCGGTTCTGCCTATGTTACTACTACGGTGGTCCGGTCTGTATATTCTATTTCATTTAATAATTCTGTTTAGAATTGTTTGGTATTCGAACGTTGTAGACGTTGATTAATATCCTATAAATAATATTTCAAAAACAATTAATTTTATGCATAAAAGTATTTTAACATCACTTTTTCGGCTGACATATCTACAAATTAATTTCGAAATTTATACTTAATTAACTCATACACAATTCGTCAGTCCGTTCGCTGAATCTAAATTTAAATAATACAAATGTCCAGAGCCCGTTATACGAGACGTCTTTTAAATCCGGTTCTGCATTTATCGATCTTGGTCGGTTTGACTTTTGTCACACGAACTAATTTCCGGCTACGGGACGAGATGTAATTTACCCTGTTTCATTTATCTTTCTCTTTGTCTGGACGGTTTGAATTTAACAGTGACCAACGTCCAGAAATTATTGCCCGGACTCGCCTTAAATCCGAACTAGGGTCGGACCGTTTTACGAGAAATGCGCTCTGTAATGCCGGGCACGGTGTAAGATGGGAAGTTGTTGTTTTGTACCGGTGGAGGTAATGTACATTTTAAATAGAAAAGGTTCAACGATAAATAATGATAATTTAATTAATAAAAAATAAAAATTTGCACTTACTCTTTTCCAACATCAAAAAAATTCTTATTTTGATGGTTACTAGCATAACTAATTTAATTTTAAGAATTAAAATTAATTTAGATGGGGATCAAAAAAAAATACAATGGTTTGCACACGAAAAACGCATGAAAGGTAGCCTGTTTTCTGGCTACCACGCATAGCTCTTGAAGGGAAACCCATGGGTAAAAGACCTTCAAAAAGATGGAAAGATAGTTGGCAGTCCATCTCCCAAGAACTCCTACAGAGGCAACCTTAAAACTACTACATATACTGCCATTACTCGCTGACGAGTATTCGATACACATCAGAGGATGGTCACGCAAGGCGTTTTCTTTCATGAGCTTTTCTGTGACTGAAAAGCCCGATACGTGATGTTATCTGCCCACCGCACTCCGGACATTCAAAAATCTCATTGCTTTGTTGCCTCTTTACTTTTTGGTTGTCACTGTTAACTGAGTTTATAATTCTTCTCCATTGAGTTCTATTGGGAACTGCTTCTTCCCAATGATTCTGCATGTTAATCCCCTTTAAGTTTTCGTGGAAAATGTCCTTGCACCTTTTGAGTTGTCCACCCGGCCTCATCTTACCCTCTACAAGCTCACCGTAACGCAGATATTTTGGTATGCGGTTTTCTTGTATTCTGCATACGTGACCAGCCCATCTTAAGCGGGATTTTGTAACCATAACTTCAATACTCTCGCAGTTAGATTTTTCAAGGACTGATACATTTGAGACATGATGGAACCACCGGATTCTTAAGAGTTGTCTAAGATGTCTCTGTTGCAACTTGTTTCGCTTCTCAGATTTCGCTTCCACATAACATGGTGGGGATTATAATTGATCGGTAAACTGCAAGTTTCGTTTTTGTACTCAAGTCATGATTGTAGAAAACCCTGCCTTTTAATTTTCAGAATGCTTTTGAGGCGCTGCTAATCCTGTGCTGAATTTCAGAGTCAATATTGGCCTTTTCCGAAATCAAACTGCCGAAATAATTAAATTCCGCCACGTATTCCAATAGTTCTTCACCGATTTTTATAGCATTGTTGTGATCTTCCGGGGAAGTGCACATGATTTTAGTTTTGTCGATGTTTAACTTAAGGCCCAAAGTCTCGTATACCCAGGTATATGTGTTCAACATTTCTTGTAATTGTTGTAACGACAGATCGACTAGGTCTCAAATAAGTAGAAGAAGAAATTAGTTTTTATCTTCTGCTGATGGCTAGCGAATTTGGAATTAGTGCGTATTGTTAAGTACATACAGTATCGGCAGGGTCTGGCTATGAATGCCGGTTTTCGAGTGTACGAAGATATATATTGTTATCACTAGATAAGATTCAGATATAAGATGCAGACATGATGAGGGCAACGCTATTATAAAATTATAGGATATCGCGTACAGTATAGATAAAAAAAATTATCTAGAAATCGGTCCGAATCAGTATATTAAACTGAAGTAGAATGTATGTATGAAGTATGCAGAAGAATGTAGAATAAGTAAGAGGGAGGGGGGGAGGGGTTAATCCCCGCAATCATTAAATATTTATTGTGTCTCCCTTCCTTGAGTTATAGCTCATCATACAGTCTATAACTCATCATACATGGGGATCTTCCTGTTGTAAGAGGGACATCCTCCTCTAACAACAGGGTTAGCCGTCCGTGCCTTTCATAGTCGAGGAGCTTGCCTCCGGCTGAAGTACGCGTGAAGTGGATACTGGAAGATCTGTCTCCATTTTCTCCACCCCTTTAATTTGGTCTCTCCTTGGACCTGATACCGGTGTATGTCCCGAATCTATAATAGAAAATATATCCCTCTTTCTCTATTGTCTCCTTGGATTTGAAGTATATTACACGGCAAAAGTTAGTTGGTCCACTTCTACAGAACCCAGCATTTAGAAGTAAAGGAGACGAGAATACAATGGGTTGCCCCCTTATGCCCCAAGGTTGGCTAGTAGAGGCTAGTCTTCTCTCTAGCCACACATCCCGTTGACCTGGTCCCGCCACCATAGGATTTAGATTTTTGGCGTGGTTGTTTCCTCTTGGTCCGAACGATTAAGCTAAGACCCCCCACACACTCTGCCCGTGATACATGACGACAAGCAGCAGAGGGTGCCTCGTATGACAGACAGGGGCATCGTTATTGCCCCGATCGTTATACGTCTTGGTGCAATTTCCTGGCCACGACAATACAGCCGGGAACAAGAAAATGAGACGCTCTTTAGACCCAGCCAGGGGAAACACCGTGGCAGATGACCCACCACCAGTGAAGATGAACACACATAGTGAATGAAGCTATAGGAACTACCATCAAGGCCAAGCCGCAAGAGACGTGGCAAAACCGTGAGGATTGCACTACAGCTCGAAAACTGTGACTAGTGGTAGATAACAAAAAGACAAAACAATTACTAGAGCACAAAAAGAACCTAGTACGCATACTTGTAGGTGTCATCACTGGGTACTGCTCCACGGGGGTAAACCTCGTGAGATGGAAAGTTTCCAACAACGCGATGACTACTGCAGAGAATGCGGAGAGGAAAAACTAACCATAAAGCACCTGCTGTGCCACTGTCCGGCACTGGAATACCGACGCTTTAAAACTTTAGGGCAATATTTTTCGGAAGGACTAGAGGAAGCAGCAGAAACCAACATCAGCGACATCGGGAACTGACAAAGCTGGAAGTGCTTTAACTCAAAGAAAGAACGAAAGGAAGGTTTGGTACAATAACACAGAGTTATTGCAATGGACCCAAGGCCTCCAAGAGAGGGATAAAATATGATCTCAAACCCCAGCAACCTAATCTAACTTAGATCCAGCCAAAGTACCAGAAGGGGTTCTTCCTGGCACCTGAGTAGGAGCTTCCCCACCAACCACAAGGTCTTGCATCTCCTAGGGGAAGATATTAAACTGTAATTATAATAATTTGATATTATTATATTCATAGAAAAACACTACGGCTCTCTAAGGTAATAATATTGTCTGAAATATACACAAAACACCTACAAGAAACTAAAACAAAATAATGTTGGTATTTACCAATGCAAAAATATACAATTGTTTTCAAAATAAAGTCCGTAGCGAATCCACTCAACGTCAGAGACAAGTGACATTCCAAATTAAAATTTATCCAGGCGTAATTAAACCAATTTTAACTCCATACATTTGAATTCTATTTAGAATTATTTCCAATCTGAAACAGTGCAGAACTATAAAACATTGTTAATTCAACTTCAACAAAAAATAGAAACATTTTTTCGTTCGTGTTTAATTGTAATGAATTGCATGCGGATTTTACATATTAGCTTATATCACGTTTCAACATAAAAACTAAAATCGCTAATACTATTGTAAAAAAATAAAAATAGAGTTGATAAAGCATGCGAGTACAAATGAATTTGAAAACAATAGACGAATGCAAGTAAATGTGAATCAAAAGTGTCGAACAAATTATTTTGTTTTTATGAATGTGAATTAAACTAACAATGAATTAATTTGGCGTCTATACAATTCGTACACTGTTCAAGTTTAGTAGTTTTATTTTATTTCTTAGTACACGCAAGCCTCATCATAAATCATTTTGTTAATACTCAGTTGTCTATGAATATCTCTCAGTTTTTGTTTAGATTATTATGATAGCTAAATTTCCGTCTATGTGATTAATACACTGTTCTAAAAATAACTGTTTCCAAGAAATAAACCCGCCTATAGACATTATTTATACAGTTCTAGTTTGTGTTTATTTTTTTTCTCATTTAACGAAGAGTCAAGTTAAAGTATTATTTATTTAAATTTTTAATTAATTTCAGGATCAATTTTCAAATAACTTCATTTCCAAGTTTTATAGTAAGCATAAAGAGGATGATTCACGGCCACAGCAGGTTAGACGTTATTTTTTTTCAAACTTTATCAGTCACATTGGTATAATATTAATATATAATAAAATTGGTATTCTAATGAAATTCTGGAAATAAAATTACAATAATAATATATTTTTTTAAATCACTTTACTGAAGGAACCCGGAGATTCCGCTATAGGGATATCTAGTTGAACAGTTGTTTAATAGACTTAATCTACAGGGTGAGTTTTAAATAATGCGCATAATTCTGGGGTAATATATTTCGATCCCAGGAACACGGTAGTAAGATTCTTTTTCGTGAAAAAAAAATGTTTAAAATTTTGTATTTTCAATTTGTTGGGGATTTTTTAGTTAATACATAGTATCTTGGTAATGCGACAACATAGGTAGTAGATTAAAGGAAGCTATGAGTATAAAGGATTAAGAGGAATGCAGAAAATCCCGAAAAAATCCAGTGGTTTCAAAAAATTAAACAAAAAAACAATTTTATTAAATTTTCAAATAAAATAACTTAGCTATTTTGTACTTATTTGAAAAGCCGCAAAGGAAAAATATGTTTTTTTTCATCAAGATTTGTTATCCCTCAAAATAAGTGTACTTATTTGAAACATACCCTGTCTAATAGTGGTGATTTGAACAATATTAGAAGAAATGAAAAATAATATATTTTTCACTATATATACTAGAGTGCACCAAAAAAAAATATATATTTTTTTCCTTTTAGTTACCACCGTCAACATATCGTTCAGGATAATGAGAAAAAAAAAATTCTAGTAAAGTTTCAGTTGTTAATATTAATACTAAGAAGTGGCTTACCCTGATTTTCTATTTCCCAGATAAATAAATAATAATTAAATAACACGGGGAAACAAATGCTTTTTTTTTGGAATTTTATTGCGTTCTAACAAATCAGCGTTTTGTAAAAATCAATACACACAGGAAATTGAACAGTCTTCAAAAAAGAATTGATATGAATTTTCTTAATCGACTCGTTTGAATGTTACTGAAGGCTAAAGTTGAACTTCAAATCGTATATGATAACTTATAATGTTTTATGTTTTATCACGAATAATGGCTCAAAAACATAAAATATAAAAAATTGTTAAAAAAACGGGCCTCCTGTATACAAAAAGACACCAGTGCTTGGCCTTTGCAAATGATTTAGTTTATCTTAGCAAGAGATCGGAAGGAGCTGATATGGGTGACCAAAAGACTAGAAGATCAAGCACAAAATGTAGGCTTAGTGTTTAATAAGAAGAAAAGTTTATGGAGTTTTTTTTTAAGTTTATAGAGTGGTCAGATAGGGATTTTCAGAAGGGAAGATGACTACAAATAGATTCTGAGAGAGGGAAACGATACAAGTTTGAGGAAGTATACAGGGTGATTCCTGTAAGTCGGTCATGCTTTTGGGGAATGATAGGGGACGTCGTAGTATTAATTTTGATATAGCACACTATGGGTCGGAAATGCCTCTTACGCAAGATACAGGGTGTTAAAGTTTTTGAAAAATTAAAGATATTCTTTAATAGTTTTTTAACAGTTCAAAGTATTGTTAAAAAATTTTATTATAGAAGTCTGCCTAACAGAGTTAGTCTTCCAGAATGAAATCAGCCGTCCGTCCCACCACCCCTCGCGACGTCCCATGGTCCGTTATAGCGTACTACGTTTAGCTTACGGTGTGTTTGAAGTCGGAATCAAGTCCGAAGTGAATTTTTCAGTGTTTTTCAGTAGGTTTTGTTTTTGTTTAACGTACTTTTGAATCTGCGAATGTTCGATATGGTACGACAGTGTCAAGTGTGTGGAAAAATAAGCTCAAATTACCCGAATTTGTCTTTTCACAGGTAGGTATTGTTTTGACGTTTTATATTTCCGGCGTAATTGTACATAGGCGTCCCATAAGGGAGCCTCTCACATTAAAATAATTTCTAATTATATTTGTTGAATTTTGATCTATTAAAACAAGAACGTAGTAGCCGGTAATTGAATTATAATTCGTCTCAATTACTACCTAACTGTTGTAGATCATAACAAATTTGAATATAAACGCTGCATTTGAAACTTTATTATAAGCCAAAAAGTGAGATTTTTTTCTTAAATTGCCTCATATATTTTGGTCATTATATACGATATTCTAAAGGAAATTTGCTCAACAAATAAACAAAGGTGTTTACCCTGACCTTTTTTACATTTTATTACTTTATTATATCTGCCCTTCGGCTTTGTTTAGATAATTTTTACCACCTTTAGACAATTTTTTACACAAATACATCTTCCTAGAGTTATTTGTACGGTGTGTTTAACTTTTTTGGAATGGGACGAACTGTAAATAATTTTAGGCTACTAGTTTTATACATACCTATATTCTGAGTGACCCAGGCCTCCCAAAAAGCTTTTAACCTATTACGTTTTTAGTTTGTGATTTTTATTTCAATTTTTACATAAGATGAGGACCATTGTAACGCACATTTTCAAAATATTTTTGTCAACATACAGGGTGATTCAAACCGCAAAACATATACTTAATACAGTTCATGAAGATTGAGACATTTAACTAAAATTTGATTATCTGAAATCCTTTGAAAGTGAAATGAATCCTTTGAAAGTAATGGATTTGTAAATAAACGTAATAGGTATTCATTATCATGCGACAGAAATCCCATACTGTAGCACACAGATGTTATACTTTTAATGATAAATGCCTTCTATTGAGAGACTAAAAGGCAATTGCCTCTGTATCAGAGCCATCATAATACAAGAAGAAGACCGAAAGTCAAATCTTGTCTTTGAAAAAAAACACAATTTCTCATTAAATATTGATTTTAGGTATAGGAAGTTATTAATAATACAAGATTAAACAACTATAATACAGTACTTCACAGGAAGCTATCGATTGCGAACTAACTAAATCGTTACTAATTACTAATTTTGAAAAGTTCTTTTTAAGATAAAAAAAGGTAAAACTAAAACCTAAACTATCATTTGAGATTAAACGGGAAGTTCTAAATAATGTTGCCTATTCTAAATAAGTAAAATTTATTTATAAGTTTTAGTTAATTTTTAGTAAATTCCCAATCAAATTTGGACGAAAAGAATATTTCTGTTTGCTGTAGGTAATTTTCTCAGGGAAAATACGTAAATCAAAATGACTTTTTAACTAAAAAAAAGTCAAAAGGACAAGTTATTCCTAAAAAGGTCTGTCCTTTTCAAAAATGGACAAGTGGCAACCCTAGGTATTTCTGGAATGGAAATTTAATGGCAAATCTACAACTTTAGTTTGAAAATATGTTCCGGCCACCTATGTTTACAAAAATGTCTAAAATATGCTTTACCATTGCCTCCATATTCTGAAAGAAAAGTCACCAACCCCAAATCTAATATAGAACTGTTTCGGAAGCCTGAGTCACCCTGTAAATATTCAAAAGTAACTGAAAGTTTATATAGAAGTAACTGAAAGTTTAAATTGAAAATCGACGTTGGAGCGATTTTCGAAAACTACTAACGTTTCAACATAAGTATATGTGGGATATTAATTATATTATTATATTAGACCTTATAACAAAGCTCATCTGACAAAAAAGTGTTAATGTAGTATATTAATATGGAGCAAAAATTTTACTAATTACTTTACTTTTACTTTATTAATTAAATTCGTTCCAAAAAACGATACGCCACTGGCCATTAGAACAATCCAAATGCGCCTAGTTGCCGGGGTCGGAAATTTTAGACTTCTCTATCTCTTCTGTCCTTGTTTGACACATTGGAATGTTTGATACACTACCAACGAGTATTTATGAATGAGATGTTCGGTCCAGCTTTATAATGTCTTTGGAATCAAACAATGATACGACCAATAGTGCTGTTCAATGCAACGGAGGCTAGAGATTTGGGAAATAAAAATACTGAGAAAGATTTTTTGAGGCAAGAAGATAGACAAATCAAATCAAATCAAATCAAATCTTTTTATTAGGCCCCAATATAAAAAATATATAAAATATAAACCATACTTTGGCTGACTAATCGCCTAATAGCCTAATAAGGAATGCACCGCGATTACAAAACCGATTCACTGATTGCCAAAGGCATCAGTGTGGCACACTCCCTGTAAAAAATAACTAAACAGAATTTCATTTTCAATACAATAATATACCAACAACAAACAAACCCGTAAGAAAAACAGAGGACCACCGGCAAAGCAAAAAGAAACCCCGAGCGCACAGAACAAAGCGTCTGCAAGACAATTTAGCAATGTTAAAAAATATATAAATACAATTTCAACACATACACAAATATTTTCCAAAATTGTAAAGCTGAGCAGTGAGCCAGTCAAAACCATATCAAATTAAAGGCCCGTTCACCACAGTTTGCCAAAATAACAAAAGATAAAAGATAAATTTAGAAATAACTACTATATTATATTCGATTGTAAAAGCAGCAAATTATTTTTAACATATTTATTAAAATAATGTGATTTAAGGCATTTAACACTAATTGGAAGAGAATTCCATAATTGCGGCGCAAGAAAAGAAAACGATTTCTGAAAGCCAGCCGTCCTATGTTGAGGTATTCTGAAACGATGTAAGTTTCTTGTTACGTGAGTGTGGTCAAAAAGTATAAACAATGATTTCAAATAAGGCGGTTGGCCAGTTTGTAAGATACGGTAGATAAATGTTAACATATGAAGTTTTCGCCTATTTACCATAGACAGAATATTAAATTGATTTAAATATGGCGTAATATGTGTACGAAATGAGATATTATACGAAAATCTCATGCAGGAATTTTGAAGTTTTGAATGGATCTGGCAACTATTTGAGTCAATGAAGAGCCGTATACCACATCTCCGTAATCAAACAAGGACAAAATTAGCGAATTGCACAGATAATATTTTGTATTCTGAGGAAGATGTTTCTTAAAATAAACCAAACCTTTTAGTCGCATATATGCAATTTTCAATTTATTTTTTTTACATGTATATCAAATTTTAAATTAGAGTCAAAATATATGCCGAGATTTCTAGCGTCCTTAACTATTGGTATTTTAGTATTATTAACACATATATCAAGATTGTCTGATAGATAATTGAGAATAGTCTGATTATTTCCAAGCAGCATAATACACGATTTGGATGCATTTAATTTTAGATTATGTTCCATTGAATATTTGTATATGTTATTAATATCTGTTTTAAAATTTTCTTCAGCTTGTTTTAAATTATCAGATGCAAAAGCACAGTAAATTTGTGAATCATCTGCGTACTGTTGTAATGTAGAAAACTCAATTTCTTTATTCATATAGGCAACATATAATGAAAATAGCAACGGCCCTAATATGGATCCTTGAGGAATTCCACATGTCATAGAAACGTAATTTGACTTTAATTGATGATTCCCCTGTCTTACTTGAACGCAATGCAGACGATTAGAAAGATAATTTTAAAAACGTTATAGAGTTTTCTGATAATCCGAAGTAATGGAGTTTAGCTAGTAACATATCATAATTTATAGTATCAAATGCCTTGCTAAAATCAAGCAAAGCAAGACAGGTGATTTTTTGTCTTCCATATTTACTCGAATGTCATTCACCAGTTTTACAAGACATGTGGTTGTACTAAATTTTTTTTCTGAAACCGATTGACACTCTGGCATTATTTTATTTTCGGTAAAAAATGAAAATAACTGCTTATGAATATGTTTCTCAATAATCTTAGAGACCACCGATAGAACACTGATTGGTCGTAAATCATTAAAAGTTTTTGGAACAGATACCTTGGCTAGAGGTCTAATAATAGATATTTTCCTAGAGGTCTAATAATAGATAGACAACATATCGACCAGAAGAGCAAATGAAGAATTAAAGCAACTATATCGGGCACCAAGTATAACGGGAGTAGCAAGAGCATAAAGACTGAGATGGTTGGGACACAATGAAAGAATGGCTGAAGCAAAAGTTCCTAGTATGATAATGAAACGTAAAATAGGTGGAAAGAGTAGACCGAGAACCAGATGGAAAAACTATGTTGATGAGGACTTGGAAGAGGATAAGAGTGGATGGGTGGATAATAAAGGCGAAAGACAGAAACAAATGGAGAATGATAACCAATCAAGGCATGAACTTTGCTTTATATTTATCTTACATACATATCTCACAAAACATAGATATAAAAAGCATAAAAGAAAAATTATGAGAAATAAAAATGTAAAGTAAGTTTTTTACAAAATCGTACTTTTATACGTCTTTATTTTGTAAATTTAATGGTCCAAGTTTACGTATAATATATTTTACAATAGAAGATTACGTCGATTTCGTTTGAAAAAAATGTTCCGGTTTAGTTATTTCACAAAACAATTTTCCACGTAGTTTAATGGCCGACCCAAATATCACGCAATTACCTGGATGGGAGAGCGCAGAGTTAGGTAAATTGTTTTCATTCCGACAGCAGCGTATAATCAACGCTCGCCAATTGGCTCTCTCGTTTCCGCCGGAAGATTTCGTGTTATTTTTGTGCCGGCGAACGAAGTTTGAAAATTTTCACCGCCGCGAATCAAATTATAATTTCGTTTTGACTGCGGCGATATTCCCAGCTCGGCAGTATGTGCGGTCTGTACGTTTTACAACTTGTGAAGCTCTATGAATGGTTCAGGATTTTTTATTTAAAATTGTGGTGAAGATAGTTTTTACATACGCTTTCTGTAATATTAGAAAGAGAGACATGATTATATATAGACATATACGTATACAGGCCCGGCAATGGATCTCTAGGCATAGGAATTACATGCATTGGAATGAAACGCCTATAAAAAGTCTATGCTTAAACAGAGATGGACAACAACTTCCCCGTTTCCACTTCCACTGCGACTGTCTACTTAGACAAACTCCAATAAGATAACAAATTTTGGAAATTCCGCCACCTCCCATCCACTCATGATACCCATCTCCCTGCCCTTTATTTATCGCCATTATTTTATTTCCCTTCCCGCGCCCCCGCACATCGCTATTCCGACTCCCGTCAGTTCATCACAGAGTTGCCAGGTCTACCGGTTTCGTCTGTAAGCTACCGACCTACCGATTTAAAGAAAAATCTAACGATATATTCAACTGCGTCTTTAGTTTTTACAATAGAACTTTTAAAAAGCTGACTTATTTGACTAAAAATTAAGCGACTGCCGCGTTGGAATCTGTATAATCTGACTTTATTATTGTTTCATTAAATTTTATTTAGTAATAACACACATACAGGTCATCGTTCTGTCTAGTTGCAGAGTTACAGAGATATTCCTAAAAATCCATATTACTCCTTATTAGGCGCGGTATTGGCGACATGCCCGAAGAAGTTGATATCTTTTGAAAAGATTTTATTTCATTCATCTACTAAAGTTGAACCCATATTTTCCCCAAAAAATGTAAACAAAAACAAAATTTAAGTTAAGAAACAACCTAAATTCGGACAAATATTTTAGTGATTTTCCCGTCAAAAAAATATATTAATATGAAAAAAGAGTTGAGAGTTGCTACAGCTTTCCCATTGAAATGAAATTAATTTTAGATATCACTGATCAAAATTTGTACAAAGGTAAAAATGACTGCTACACTAATTTGCGTGACTGCTATCCCTACTTGTTATAGTTTTATATGTTTTTATTAATATATTAATATTATTTAATTCAATATATTTTTTTAATATTAAATAATATACCTAGCTATTTCTAATTCTTGTTATATTTATTATATTTGTATTTTTAATTGAGTGATCTATTATTACGACACATAGGAATGCTAATTTTGGACTTAAATATTATATTTTATTTCGTTTCTGTACTTTTTAATTTTTGTTGAAGATCTACCGAGAATTTTGTTCTCGTATGGAATTATAATCTAACAAACCCGGCAACCCTGTTCGTCTACTCCTTATAAAGTTTTTTCGAACTAATTCCTTTGTCACAGCCGCGGCTTTTAGGAAGCGCCGCCGCCAACCGACTGTGTCGGGGCGACTGCTAGGAAGATCGTACAGTATTGCCATTTCATAGAATTGCACTTGCTATTTTAGAAATGATATCAAAGTTTTGCATGTTACTTTTCGTTTTAGAAAGAAGTTATGTACCTAGAGAAAACATTCGTAAAATTGTTTCGTACTTTATTTAATATTTCATTAAGTAGGCAAGATAATGGGATTAGAAGATTTAGAATTTTGACAAACCAACATAATTTCGATTTAATTGAATGGCAACACTGTCCGTCCTGTTTCTATTTTTTCGATTCTGTTCTATTCTAGTAGGCGGTAGCCCCCACACAAGCGTCTTAAAGACCCGCCCGGCGCCCCCTCTTGCAGGGGCTCTCTCGTCGTATCACTTCTATGATCACTTCCCCTATACGATGGTAGGGAAAAGACACTTTATCCGTCTCTGTTGCACTGCAGTGTATTTTGCAGCCTTACCATCTTTTTTTATCGCATTGAAAACCTCCTATTGCTAATATTCCTTTTGCCAGTAGTGTGTGTATAAGTATTGTAAGTAATAAGTAGTAATAAGTATAGTCGTGGTCGACTATACTTATTTTCCTCTATAGACAAAGGAATCCAAGTATCACTTTCTTTTGCATATCTATCTTCTATTGTTCGCAGAATAAAAAAGCACCATCGGACCTATGTTGATATAAAAAATAAACCTTATTTTTACGCGAGGAATCTCCCCACAAGAAATGGCACCTGTTTTTTGAAACACCCTGTAGGTAATATAAAATTATTCGAAAAAAACTTTAAAGTAAGCTTGATTTCTTCTCATTATCAATATTTATTTCAAGAAATTCCATTATAAAACTAAATTTTATCTAAGTGACTTTATATATTCCTATATCTTTAATTTTTCTTTATATTACGAAATAATATCAAAAACAATTTTAGTTAAGTAAAGTTAAGTTTATTTAAAGTTTTGTTCTTCTGTAATCTTTCGGCATTTGTTTGAGACTCTCGACAAACTCTTAAATCAAGTAAAACATTGTTTTAGATCCCTTTTATTGTTAAAGTACCAAAATATAAGCTTCTTACAGGATTTTGGGAAAAGAGGCCAATACGTTAAAAGCTTCTAGAGATATTAAGACCTGAAAAAAGACTAGCGGTTTTCCTTTTTGGATGGCGTCGCCTTTTTGAGGTAAATCTGAAGATATAAATTCTTTTCTTTAAATTTTCGCTAACGTTGTGTATTTAGTAGATTGTTTTCAGAGTTTAAGATGGAATTAAAACAGTATTTTGTGGAAAATTCGACGACGCGACGTTTTATTCAATTGAAATCTTTTAATTTACTTAAACGAAGAAGAAGAGAACTAGCAAAAATATAAATATTGTTTGTTAGTCTCTGTATTTTGCACATGGTTTTCCTTGGTGTGCGTTGCTCTATTCTTGTGCACCAACTAACTGCTCCATACGTAATCATAGGTCGTACTATCATGGTATACATCCAGCGCAAAATGTTAGGGGCATCTATTTCCCGCCAGTCTTCTGCAATCATGAGAGCCTTTGTGGTTTTGCTGGTAATTTTCTTAATATGAGTTCCGTAGAAGTTTACTGCTCAGGATTATTCCCAGATATTTGACTTTCCGTTATGGTAGTATTTCTTTTCCATGTACATGGATTATTTTCAAGTTTTTCGGACTTTGTTTTCTGGTGAATGGCACTACCGCGGTACTACGTTTGAGTTGATGCTCAGCCCGATAGTCCTGCATCATCTATTAGTGAGTCCTCTTTGGATAATATCACACAGAGTACTTTCATGTATCCCCCGAGCAATCATGACTATATCATTTGCATACTCTATGCAGTGTATTCCTGCTATAGTTAATTTGTCTAGGAGTTTATCCACTACCACTGGTTCTATTACTAAAGGGGGGTTGTAGAGTTCCTTGTGTTGTTTTAACAGCTACATTTTTGGTACCCATCTGAGCCTCTGCTGTCCGTGTTGAGAGCATTTCCCAAAACCAGCAAATTGCCGTTCTGTTTTTTTCCAGAGATCGCTTGACCACCTTGTGAGATATGTTGTCAAACGCCCCTGCCATGTCCAAGAAGGCGCAAATTGCTGTTTCTTTGATATCCAGGCTTGCTTGTATAAGCTCGGTTTATTGCTACGTATTTTTTAACAGGGTTATAGTTGAGAAAAGCATTTATCAGCCGTATACCGGTTTTAAGTGCGAATTTTATGTTTTAGACGACCAAAGTCGCCCTGATGATGGAGTATAACTCCGAAACCGTTCAACGAATGGCCTGGCAAGCTCCCGTCTTGGCCTGACAAGCTTTAAACAGAAAATTCGCACATAAAGCAGGTTTAGGGCTGTTAAATTCTTTTCTCAGTTTATTGGTTCAAAGCAATTTCTGTGGATCTGCCCGCTTTATATGCATGCTGAGTATGGAATTACATCATTAGTCGATGCAAAACTTATAAATCTAATAATAATTTACTTTGACTTTTGACACTTTTTGACTAAATATTGACACAGATTCGATATATTTCTAAATTCAAAATACACTACTCAAAACAATTATCGCATATTTGAATAAAAGTAATTATTACATATTTCTAAACGGAGCAATGATTTTTTGCCTTTCTCTTGTGAGTTTTTTAAGATAATTAGGGTACGTACTGACATGTAATTTTTAGTTGGCCGACTATTTAGTTGCAAAAGTGAAAACAATACGTTCTTATGGAGCCGATCGGCCCAATATTTGATTACATTGTGCAGCCTTATGTATATTAGGCGCTGACAAGCAATTTTTAATCGGCCGACTATTTAGTTGCATATTTGTAACCAATATTTCCTTATGGAGCCGCGCTCACATCCAATTAAATAGTCGGCCGATCGACTTCGTAAGTATATATTGTTTTCACTTTTGCAACTAAATAGTCGGCCGACTAATAATTACAGGTTAGCGCGTAGGCTTATTGTATCGAATTTCCCTTCACAGTTTCCATACTATTTAAAATCGTCAGAGAATTCAGAAGTGTCTTGTTTTTCCAATTAATATTTTTTTAGAAAATATGCGATAATTGTTTTGGTTTAGTTGTTATTCTTATAAAATATCGACAACAATGATTTCGCGATAACAAATTATTTTCAAAAACTCGGCGCAAATCCCTGACTCATTCCGAAAGCAAAATACTGTTTGCAATTAAGTTATAATGAACGGAGACATAAAGCGGTTGATGAATGCCAATAAAAAACTTTCGCAAATAAACGAGATTAAGGTTTTATGTTATTAATTACGACAGAAAGAGGGGTCGTAATGAAAGGAAAATGAAACAAAACAAAGATGCCATTTTTTATCAGTGTAAATAGTAATATAAAATATTCGTTAAAACAATAAGAGTGAACTAGTTTTAATTTCTATATCATAATAATAATAACAATCGTTTTTATTAAGGAAAACGATGTGTAACATTATATACAGGGTGGCCCATCGAAAACGTTCCGCAAGGCATAACGGACAGAATATTTTTTTTTCAAAAAATCCAAAAACACGTCAATTTTGTTTGTGAGGGGGACAAATTTTACCCCAGAAATGATTGCAAAATCATCAATCAATCAAAAGTCATCCCCCAACTTTTTTCAAATGGGAAGGGGGGTCAAGTGGTACCGCAATGAAAAGGGCTTTTTATTCTCTATACTTTCCCGCTTCGTTTTTGAAAATCGGTCGAGTCATTGAGAAAATATGAAGGATTGAAATTTGAAAAGTTTATTTAAACATTTATCAGAGTAAATGATAAGGATAAATTCCTTCGACCAATTTGCTGTTTTTTCTTATTATTTCTAAATTTTTACGCATTTCTTCACTTGCCACAAGGTTGAACGATCAAGTGCGGCAGTTGCTAGATAGCTGTTCTGTGACTTGTGCGTTGAAGTTCTTCTCAATATCGTTAAACTGACCTAAAATAGAATTTCCAAAAATACCAGCCCACACGTTCAATTTCTGAGGGTTTTGTGTGCACCTCGTGAAAAACCCCTCAGCCCAGTACCGACAGTTATGCCGATTAACTACACCGTTCAAAAAGAAAGTACACTAATCCGAAAAACACACGTTAAATAGGAAATTATTATCATTCGCCACTCGTTTACTCACAGTTTCACAAAATTGCAAGCGACGATCAAAATCGTCTTCGTTGAGTTCTTGTGCCAACTGAATTTTGTACGGGTGGAACTCGTGTTTTTTTAATATCCTTTGGACATTGGTACGATTCACGCCGGCTAATTTTGCATTGGCTAATTTTCTTGTACTCAGCGTACTATCCATGGCAACTTGGCCCAATACGAATATCTCCATAGCTTCATTTACTACAGGGTTTTCCCTCTACCTCTTTTTATTCATAACTACTACTTTTCAAAGTACTCGAAGATGCGTTTCAGACAGATAGCCAACAGTCGGGTGCTTATGTTAAGCTCATTCATTACTGACAGATTAGTTCTTATAACTGTCCAAGGGATTCTCAGTATACGTCTGTAGCACCACATTGCAAAGCTGTCTATCATGCGCCTTAACCTAACCTGATGATTTAATGGTCCAGGATTCCACTCCATAAGGAAATATTGAGAAGTATGTATTGTATGCAGCAAATTCTTTTTTATGTGAGTTATTATCACTCTTTGTGGCAGTTTTTATTAACTGTATTACAATTGCCTTCGTCGTTTATGTTTGATCCGAGATAAACAAAATTATGAACCACTTCGATACCATTAAGCTGGCAAGATCTTTGTAAGGTTTTTCCTCTGTACACGAACATTGATTAATTAATTAATTAATTACAATTGTTTATTCTTTTTTAATTATTTAGAAATTAATTAAAAATAGATACAATTTTTCTTAAGTTACTTACACTAAAAAAATATTGTTCACAATATTAATGAACATTGATTATGAACTGTTGTTTCATTTGATTTTTTTCATTATATTAATGATTTGTTAATCATAGATCGATCCCTGATTTATTAATAGTATGAATCTAATTTCATCAATATAATGAAAATCTGGTTATTAAATTAATGTAAGATTTTCTCTAATATATAGAACGTGTTCATTGTCCCAATGAATGCGTTCTTTATTTTAATGCTGAAACTTTAATGAACATTCATTATGCTAATGTACTAAATCATTGATTAATGAGTTGTACATTGTAACAATGAACAATGCTATTAATACAAGGAACACACTACATTATATTAATGTACGCGGTTATTAATATCAGGAATAAAATATTAAGACTTTAATGGTGGCCATCTTGATCGGTTATTTTGGCACTTTAATAACGTCTGTGTGGTTGTCTTATTCAGTTAGACTTTAGTTTCATTAGAGGGGTAAGTGTTCTCTTCAATATTTTAAATAAAAGTCCTATCGTATTGTAGTTAATTTGTTTTGTTGTCAAATCAAATTACGCTGTGTGAGATCTCTGGTGCGGATATTCATTAAAACAACGGTTTCCAAATATGTTTCAGAAGATAAAAAACAAAAAGAAGAAAAACATAGTAATAAGTCGAGGCATGAAACTGATTATGGTAGGTAAATTCCAATGTTCTTTTAGTATTTGGCATTTTAATTATTTTGATATACGTCGCTTTTAGAACAGGAACAAGATGCTGAGACCTGTCTTCAAGCCCCCAAATTCAACAATTTAACATCGGATCCACTTGATGCAACTTGGAAGGCCTATTGCAAATTCGTCTAGACGATATCAAGTCTAACGATACAGCTAATATAATGAAGAAATGGTGTTTTTATAGAAATGCCTCAGGATATCGACTGGTAAATTAATTTTCTGATTATAATCGATTCGATTTTTTTTTAATTTTTAACATGTATATGCTATATCCAGTTTGAATAAATTATTATTAGTTTATTGCACTTATTTTTTATTGCCCTAATGGAAAAATTTACTGTGCTCGTAAGTAAGTCGGCACTATTGGTAAATTTATTACCTTTGTACCTAAGGGCTTGTTTAAATGGAAATCTATTTATAGTAGAATTTATTTTAGGTAGATGGCTTCTAAATGACTATCAATGACATTTCATTTCGTCAATGACAGCGATCTTCATCATCGATTATATGGTATAAAAAGAGTTACTAATAGTATCGACTTTTAAATGCATAACTAAACAGGTTATGAAATTATTTCATTGTATTAATGATACGGTTCATTAATATAAGGATTTAGGTACATTATATTAATGAAATCTGTTCATTGTACCAATGAATGTGATTTTCAAATTAATGAACACTGTTCATTGATTTAATGAACTTAAAGTTCATAGAGTCAATGAATTACTTTTCATTGTGCCAATGAAATCATTCATCGGCTCAAAATTAATGATTTAATTCATTATATTAATGAACTTTTTCATTATATTTATGACGACTTTTGGTTCAGTGTAAAATCGTCTTGTATTGGCGTATTTTAATTACTTGTATTGGGCTGTATTGGCAAAATTTGGCATGTGTATTCAGTATACGCAGACCCTTAAAAACCTATTTACAACTTTGCAGTAAAACGAACAGGGGCGCCAATATCTGGACAGTTCAAAATTTGCATGCGATTTCCTATGTTTCCAACGACGATGCTAACACAAAAATAAATGGTATTCCATATTTGGTTACTTTTCTCTAACTTGATTTAAGTACCTAAAACCAGTTTTCACCGGAGAAACAGAACATTTTTGTGGGTTCTATATTTATTAATTGTGTAAAGTTTTCAAAGTAAGGTATCGATATTTATACTAATTATACTCCTTCCTTAACCATTTTACTCAAAAATAAATCTGGATTTATTATATTTAGATTTATGAACACAGGGTTTCGCATTCAATATTTTATTACACGGCATTATTGTAGACTCTTCCAGTTTATCACACCGAAGCATGGATCATATAGAGCATATTGTAGCTCGAACAAATGGCCATGGCTTCTCACTCAACTAACGACCAACTGTAATTCGAAAGTTATTTACAGCCGAACTTACGGTCTCTAGTTTACTGCGGCCTTGGTTGTCTTTAAATTACGTCGGACTAATTAAACTTCAAGCCCGGTCTCTTCTGACACTGCCTGATAAATTATAATTTAATGGCGGGTGTCGTTTCGCCATTTGCATATAAGTACCTTATAATTGGTTTGTGTTTTGCATATGTATAAGATGACGCCAGTATAAGATTAGAAAATTGAGCGGAGCAAAGGTTACGGTAACATAGGTCATGTAATAAACCAAGGTAGTTTCCTGAATATATTCATCTCATGAGGGATACAAAAAATATATTTAGGAACTAAGAAGATCCAATATTTTAGACATTGAAATTATACAGGGTGTCATTGAAATGGTGTAAAAAAAATCAGAGGGTGATAGTACTCATAAAAATAGTAAAAAAAGTTACTATAAGTATAGGGCGGAAAATGCATATTAAGGGAGTTAGGGGCACTGAAAGGGTGAATTTAAAAAAAGGTTGTTTTGAAATTGCAGGCTTAAAAAACGAGAGAATAATTCGAAAAAAAATCCTCTGCCATAACTTTTGACCCTAAATCAATTGGCGATACTGAAAAACTATTTGGAAAAGCGGAAATGGTAGTTTTTGCAAGGGTAGGGTGTTGTTTCGTGAATAACTTTTTTGAGGTTATTTTTTTGCAACGTGGCTTCATTTTTTGAAAACTACATACTTTTTTCTACAAAAGGACGGAGGGAAACCGATACCGATATTCCGATTTCACGTGCCGAAGAAGTCCCCGAGAGTTCCAAGGTATGCTATAATTCTTCTGCCTATTCTGAGTCAATACTCAACTGATTTTTATTCGTATTGTTGACTGGTTTTCGACTTTTCCACGCCCACGTGTTGTAGAAAGATTAGTTGAGTGTTATCTTTCTTAAATCTTATTGGGTTGTTTAGTAATTGTAGAGCAAGAAGACCGATCCAGACCGTAGCACAGAACAGTCTAAAATTCCATCCGTTCCTGTTGTCCGTGTATAGGCACCAGTTGGACATCATAAACCCTCGTTGAGGTAAAGTTCAGATTTGATTAATCCTTCTTTATTACCTTTATTAACTCCTACACGTTGTGCTAGTCCTTGTTCTATAATTGAGGCTCTTTTCTAAGACAACCAATATTATTTAGGGTTTTTATGTTCACCTTTTGAAGTCCTACACCTGGCCGGCATCCGTACGTCTGCTGACATCCGTGGGCTCCAGTGACATTCATCGAGCTGCTGTGCACCGCCGTAGCAACCCTGTAGCTATACACCGTAGTTCAGCCGGAGGAAGTTTTCAAGTATATCACATCGAGTACAGTAAGACTGTTTAGATATTAGTTAGGTTTAGATTTGCTATGTGTATTCCGCCCTTAGAGTATACTTAGTTTAAGTTAAGGGGGATGACGTCTTAGATTTAGTATAGCTTAGACCATTTTCATTTTTCATTTATTCTTATCGATTTAAACTTTACTTCATTTCAGATACATTTCATCATTTTCTTTATACACTTAACCTTTTTGATATTTTAATAAATTGCTTAATCATTTTTAGTAGTATTATTTGCAGTCTAGTCTCATAGTTAAGTTAGAGTCACTTAAGTACAAATGGTTATAGAATATTTGAAGTTTATGATAGTTGCACTCAACAATTCGAGGTTAGTGTTGAAGTCTACTTAATAGTAACATCTTATATGCCGAGTTCGTAGAGTATAATCTCGTGGCGCCCTTTTATTAAGATCTTTGAACCCCGACCACCCGGCTGTTAAAATTAAAAAGCTAGTGGCCTCTATGTAACTCATTCTGCTTTAAGTAAACTTTGTGTTTTATTGAACTTCAAATAATTAGAAAAGGACGCGGCACTCTTAAAAGGTTTCTAAATATAAAGACAAAAGAACGTACAAAAAGGGAGCTCCAGATCTAGCAAAAATGGATAAAATTTTCAAGAAACGTTTAGTCAGCGGACGTAGCTAGTAAATACATTTAACTCCTCCCCACTCCTCGATCTCATCGTCTATCTTCGGGAACTTTTGACACATATCAGCCCAAGTCCAGAGAAATCATTAAAAATCAATTTCAAAACTGTGGGATTTTTTTCCATCGATTTTTCTAATTTGACCGGGCTAATAATAAAATTGTTTAAAATAAATCCTCTCTGAATTTAAAAATTATCTAAGCCGTAACATAAATATGCAGTTTCGAATGTAAGTTTGAGCCTTTGATTTTAAAACTATTTTATCTGATCGAGGCACAAAAGTCAGAGTTTATATATCATATTGTTATACGCGACTGAAAAGTTTGCGTGTTCGAAATTATAGCTCGAAGCATAGGCAACATTTTCAATGAAATGCGGCCTTATCTTAATTATATACCGAGTTTTATAATCCCGTTGCTTTTTCAAACAGTTAGAGCCGGGGCACGTATTAGTGCCGCCACTTTGACAAGGATCGCGTGAAATATGTAATATTAAAATAAAGGGGTGTTTAAAGAAGAAAACTGTTATAAAAGTTTGACAATGCACACGAGAATATTTAATTAGAAACGTAATTATTTCCTTTTTGTAAAACTAATAATAATAGGATCCATCCCGCGGCTACTACTTCACAAATTTTGATGATTCTTTTTTAAATGCAATACATATACAGGGGGGAGTTTCCTACGATGTTCTCTATGGGTATCTCGGAAACTACTGGAGATAGAGAGTCGGTTAAATGGGGAAAGAATTACAATTTTGTGGGGTCATAAATATGCGCTTTTCAGATTTTTGAAAAAGTTCATGGCTTACTAGATATTTCGAAAAAAACAAATTTCGGCTATTTTAAAAATTGTCCCTAATTCCATTATAATCCATTTTAAACAAAAAGTTTTCAGATAAAAGTTGTAGATAATCACGTCCTTAATGAGACTGTGTCCTCCATATTTTTCTAAAGCCTATCATTTTTGACATATGACACAAACATATGTTTTTTTAAATGGAAACCATAGTTGGCCATCACTTCATAAAAAGCGCCATTTTTTAAGCTTTTCAGCGATATAAGCTATAATATGCTGGTTCCAAATATGACTCATGGTTCCAAACATGACTTTCATTATGATAAGTCATGTTTGGAACCACTCTATTGATGTGCGAGATCAACACGCTTTTCTTCATTTGAAAAATACATATTTACAATTTTTGTTTAATTTAATTTACAAAATTTGAACGTGACGGCTTCACATTTCTGAGAGCAACGGCGATTGAACTTGTTTCCATGGCTAACTAAGTGAAATTGTTTAAAAATGATAAGAATCGGCTATAACTCAGTAATTTTTCGAAGAAAAGATATTATAGCTTATATCACTAAAAAGCTTAAAAAATGGCGCTTTTTATGAAGTCATGGCCAACTATGGTTTCCATTTAAAAAACGTATGTTTGTGTCATATGTCAAAAATGGCAGGCTTTAGAAAAAAACGGAGAACACGGACTCATTAAGGATGTGATTATCTACAACTTTTATCTGAAAACTTTTTGTCTAAAATAGCTTATAATGGAATTAGGGACAATTCTTAAAATAGCCAAAATTTGTTTTTTTTCGAAATATCTAGTAAGCCATGAATTTTTTCAAAAATCTGAAAGGCGCATATTTATGACCCCACAAAACTGCAATTCTTTCCCCATTTAACCGACTCTCTATCTCCAGTAGTTTCCAAGATACCCATAGAGAACATCGTAGGAAACTCACCCTGTATATTTGCAGGTTGTTTATGAAGCATTCATTTTACATTGTTAAATTGCTAGTTATTCTTTATGAGACGCGTAGCGCTGAGATTAATTAAATTTCGAGACAATAATGAAAATTTCCCTTCGAGGTTTGTATACTATTTTATTTACAACCACAGCATTAATTAAAAAATAGGTACCGGTACCAGTGCTTGTTATGGCGCAAACCTTCAACAGCAAATCAAACAACTGACAGTTTTGAATTTCTCGTTCGCTTTTTCGAATTTATATAACATAGAAAGCCAGAATGTTGTCTGAAAGTTCTAATAATAAAGACTACTTTAATATTGGTACTCCACCAGAACTTACAGAAGCTGCAAAAAGAGCAGAAGAAATATCAATATTCAATATCGATTAGGAAAAGCTCGAAATCAACCCTTTGGATACAATTCTATATCTAAATTTTCGTACAAAATTGCTAGCTTTTTGAAACTTCCCAATGCGAAAACCTACACAGGTCATGTTTTTAGACGAACAGCAGCTACGTTGCTGGTAATTAGCGGAGGTGATATTTTACAGCTGAAGCGTCTAGGGGATGGAAATCCAGTGCTGTGGCTGAGGGTGATGTCGATGCATCTGTAGCCAACCAAACTAAAACCGCAAATATGATATCTTCTTGACATCGTCTTCCTGTAGCAATTCAAACTCTTTACCTTCTTTCGTTGACATTAGAAGACCTGGCACAAGTCAGGAGTTAAGTTTTTGCAGCAGTGAAACCTCAATGAGTGAAACACATCATCAGGGCGGGCGGCCCCTTAACAATATCGATTAACGCGTACAATAAGTCAAATTTGACCATTAATTTCACCAAATAAATGTATTAAAATCTTCATTATTATTGTTAATATTCTTGTTTATTTTTGTTGATGTTAGATAAGTATTTAATAAAGAAGATTACAAGAATATTTTGCTTAATTAAATGAGGCGAGAAATAAGAAAAACCGAGTGAGGGATGGGTGAGGGAAATGGATGAGGAAAATGGAAGAGGGAAGAAATGTAGATAATTTGACACTTTCAAAATTTTTAAAAGTCAGCAATGTCAGTATTACATATGTGGTTGTAAATAAAATATCATATTAAGGGTTTATTGAGTGACATCAATAATGTGCACAAAATATTTCTTGTTGAAATTATCCTTCAAAACAAAAAATAATGAAAAAGAGTATCAGTGCTCCAAAATTCTTATGTTGACGTCTTTTTAATTTCTGGCAAAAATTGCAAATTGAAAAATAAAAAATCATGGAAAATCGACAAAAAGATCGAATCGACAAATCGACAATTGAAAATTTTCATCTTAAATATGCCACAAGTATTCATTTTAGAAACACGGTTGAAAGGTCCAGGGGGAAAATTTGATAAGCGCCAATTTCTTAATTTTGATATTTTTTAATACCATAGTAGGTCTAACTGATCCCTACAAAATGTTTAAACTCTGCAGGGAAATAAGTTGTTAAATCCTATGATATATGCCTAGTAAAAAATATAGAATACACGGCAAGAACCTGATAACTACCAGCCGTTCAGTGCTCTTCAGTTTATACAGAGAAGACCAGGCTACTAGTAACATAGCAAGTTACTGGACGAATTTACGTTTACCCGATTTGCGTTCGTACTCGAGATTCACTTCCGGCTAGTCGGCTGGTCAGGCAGTACGCAGTTGCAGTTGTGCTTGGACGGGTCGGTCGTGACAGACTAGGAATACGACGCGAGGAGTGCCGAGTATTTATTAATTTCATTTTAAGTGCTTACCTTCACTTAAGGTAACATTTAAAATTAAAATACTTAAATATTTATTATTTGAGTGTGTTTCAAGCCAAAACTAAAAATAAATAAACTCTCTGACCTCAAAAACTAAAATATTACCTACTCTAAATAAAAAAGGTATAACAAGTGTTCAAAAAGACCACCTTCTTGTGCTAGACAGAAGGTCGTAAAATCCCTGTCTAACATTGGCTAACATATTAGGGCTAATAGTTTGGAAAGCCTCTCGTATTTTTACTTTGAAGCCCATCCAGATTATTAGCCCTATTATGACCACTTTGGATTTTACATAACCCCACAAAAAGAAATAATTGGGAGAAAGATCTGGTGATCTAGCGGGCCACAAAATAGTTCCATATCCACTAATTAAACGGTTGGAAAAAGTATTATTCAAATATTCTTGAACAATACGGGCATTGTGGGCAGGGCAACCACCTCAGTAATTTGATTACTTGAAAACGTAGGATTTTGATCCGCGGTAGCACAAATGAACACTTGCTTTAACTCCTGTTCTTCATTAATTAACACATCAGGCTTTTTGTGTTTTTGTGGGGACACGCACCCATGTGTTTCAAAATTATTAATAACTCTTGATATAGTAGGTAGAGATGGAATTGGCCTGTTTACAAGAGTTGGTGGAAAAATTGTTTGTATATCCCGATAAGACCTATCTTGGAAATAGCATTTTACAATTTGAATTTCCTCACGAACTCGTAAACATCCATTATTTTACTTAAAAATAAATTTTACACGAGAACTGTCGCGAGAATCTATGTATGCGATTTGGCTATTAAAACACGAATAAATATAAATTCTGAAACATTCTTATCACATATCTACCTATTTTTATTTTATCGCATTTTTTCGCCTGCTTTTTATCCGGCGGACGGGTATACGCTAATTCGTCCGGTTCTGCCTATGTTAGTACTACGGTGGTCCGGTCTGTATATGACCATTGTAAGGCTCTATTCATAGAGGGTAAATGGACAAAATCGCTATTTATCATTTTCGAAAGATATCCTTTATATAAATCACCCTTTATCAACCCGACTATCGGATGATAAGTCTTCCACACTCGAGTCTACAAGAAGTGCGAAAATCAGATGGACAACACCCAGTTTGGCTTCAGAAACGGACTCGGAACGCGTGAAGCACTCTTCTCCCTAAATGTAATGACACAGAGGTGTAGAGACATAAATGTGAATGTATTTGCATGCTTCATAGACTATCGTAAGGCGTTCGACTGTGCTAATCATCAGAAGATGATCAAAATTCTAAGAACAACCGGAGTTGACGAACAAGACCTACGTTTCATATCAGAACTTTATTGGCATCAAACGGCGGTAGTTGAGATGAAGCAGTCAACATCGGAAGATATACAAATCAGACGAGGTGTTCGGCAGGGTTGCGTCTTGTCTCCGCTCCTGTTTAACCTGTACTCGGAGACTATATTTAGAGAAGCACTGGATCGAATCCAGGGCGGAATCAAGTTCAATGGAATCCCAATAAACAATATCAGATAAGTAGTCATTGGGCCACTTGAGCCAGACAGACAGCCAGATATCCGATATGGATAAATAGGAATCTGATGTAAATCAGGTAAGAACAGTTAAAATAAACAAGAATAAACAGATTAGAACCACCTTGAACCGTTTTTGAACTGCTTTGAACCGCTTTTAGCTTAAAACAACAGACCTGTTCATTTTTTGCTCAAACCTGTTTATTTCTAATTTAAAGCGGTTCAAAGTGGTTCTAACCTGTTTATTCTTGTTTATTAGCGTATTTTAACTGTTCTTACCTGATTTACATCACACTCCTATTTATCCATATCGGATATCTGGCTGTCTGTCTGGCTCAAGTGGCCCAATGACTACAATATGCCGATGATACGGTTATAATAGCCAACGATATACAAGAACTGCAAAGCATTATAGATTCCGTAGTCCGCTATAGTGAGATGTTTGGACTGCATCTCAATGTCTCCAAGACCAAACTATTGGTCTTTTCTAAGACTCTAATAAATGCACACCTGCGTGTCAAGGGACAAACAATCGAACAAGTGACCTAAATAAAGTATTTAGGAGCTAACATCAATAGTCAGTGGGACCCGAAAAGAGAAATATTTTCAAGAATTGAGCAAGCGAGAAATATCTTCGTGAGAATGAAATCATTTTTTACAAGAAGAGACCTCAGTGCGGATCTCAGAACTCGAATGGCCAGATGCTACGTCTTATCTGTGTTACTCTATGGATGTGAGAGCTGGACACTGGATTCACAGACCGAGAAGAGAATAGAAGCCTTCGAAATGTATATATACAGACGGATGCTGCGAATCTCATGGGTACAAAGGATCACCAACAATGAAGTACTCCAGCGCATGGAGAAACAAAAAGAGATACTGAACAGCATCAAAGAAAGAAAAATTCAATACCTGGGTCATGTGATGAGAGGTGGTAGATACAAAATACTGCGCCTCATAATAGAGGGCAAAGTGCAAGGGAAAAGATCAGTAGGAAGACGCCAGAACTCATGGCTAAAAGATTTGAGGAGATGGTTTGAACGCTCGTCTGCGGAAATCTTCCGAGCTGCAGTTTCCAGAGCCACAATTGCCATTTGGATCGCCAACCTTCGGCAGGAGAGGGCGTGATAAGAAGAAGAAATCGCCCTTTTTTAGAAAACCCTAGAATAGCAGAAATAAAAAATCGGAATGGAATACAAAAAAAAATTGAAAAAAGTGTAAAAACCGAAAATTTCAAAACAATTTTGAGACCAATTTTTCCCCCAAAAAACTTAAAAAGTACATAAGTTAATCTGGTTGTGGTTTTATACAAGCTTTTATTATACAAAATCCTGTTGATAGATATTCTAAATGGACGTTTATTTAAAATACTTTGTATTCAAATTAATGCTCTTTTCTCTAGAATCCGTGTCATTTTCAGCCAAATAAGGTAGTACATTAGAACAAAACTCGAAACTCTTTGTTGGCTTTTTAATATCTAACAGTCACGCATCTGCCACTGAAATAAATAAGATTTAATTAGGACCAATCATGTAGTTAAAACAGAAAGAACTAGTAAACTATTTCAAGGAAATGAGGCCTTTGTTCGAAGGTGGCACGCATTATCTTATTTTATGACTGACATTAGAGAGGAAGAAATATTTAATATAAATTATTTATTTACTGTTATTTACTGTCTAAAATATTTCTTAAAATAAAGATAATAAGGATATAATTTTTATATTTAAACTATTAAGAATATTAATTCTTGGCAAAATAAAGCATTACGTTTTTTTTCTCTACGAAAATAATAATCTTACAGGGATAAATATTACTGACTTGCAGAAAAATAAGGCGTAAAAAATAAAACCAGGAGATGAGTTTTTAGAAAAACGTCTAATGAATCAATATTTAAAAAAGGCCTTTTAATGATAAACCTGTTTTTTCTGATCAAAAAGTATCCGAAAGTAATTATACCGGGTGCGTCTCAAAAGTGGCTCACCCCCTATAGCTTTTTTATTTTCTCAGATTAAAAATCGAAATTTGGTATATTAATACATGACATAAATTAGGATTGATTAATGTATTCAATTGTTTCCTGTCATTTCCTGTTTCACAGGAAATGACTATAACATCTGATTTTTAAATGGTACCCTCTGCGTTTTGTGGCTTTATTCGATAGAAAATGATACTCTGAATAGAATATGACATATCATATGTCAACTTTTGACATTTTTGAATATGATTTATTTGAAATTGCAACATGCGATTTATAACGCTAATTTAACTCGAAATACCAAGTGTGTGGTACCAAATTATTCGCAAAAAATGCTTTTTCCAAATACGCTAATAAGCCACTCTCGTTCCATTTGAAAAAATTGAAATATGATTAAAAATACAATTTGGGCATCTTTTAACCCTCCAAGACAGGACACGAATAACATTAGATGATCAAATCTATTTTTCCAAGACTCATTGATTAAAAATTAGTATTTTTTACACAACCATGACACTCTAGATTGAATTTTAAAATTCAATTTTGTTTTAGGCAAAAATGTCAAAAGTGACATATAATATGACATTCTATTCAGAATGTCATTTTCTATCGAATAATGTAAAAAAATACCGAGGGTGTCATTTAAAAATCAAAAGTTGTAGTCATTTCCGGTAAAACTGGAAGTTACTAAAAACAATTGAATACGTCAATCAATCCTAATTTATGTCATATACTAACATACCAAATCTCGTTTTTTTATCTGATAAAATAAAAAACTTATAGGGGTGAGCCACTTTTGAGACTCACCCAGTATAATTTTATTGATTCTTTGATATTTGATTTTTTTCGGTAAGTTTTGTATATTTGCAATGATATTTGTATCACAACTCACTTGTTGTAATATTTTCATTACAACTTCTTTTGTATTTTCACTTTGATCTATTTTGTCTACTCCACTAATAATATTATATTGTTTTCTTTTTTTCTCTCTCCTGACTTTCGACATTTTTTTCCAGGGCTTCAAGTCTTTCTTTTAACATTTTGTTATCTTTATCTTGTCTTCAGTATCTTTTTCAATTCTTTATTTTCGTTTTGCATTTCATCGAATTTTGCTAAGAGGAATTCGCTGCATTTTCTGACTTTTCTGCATTTCGTTCGTTCTTTCGTTCTGCAGTTTTTGGTAAATAATTGCATTTGAAATAGTTTCAGTGGCTTCTATTTTATCTTTATCAAGTACTTTTTCCGTGTTTTTTTTTGTTGTGCGCGTATTTTTTGTTTGATTTATTTGGGTAATTTGGATTACAAATATGAAGGTATTTTTTAATCCTGAAGTCAGCTTCACCGTAGTGAACCCAACAGTGCCCGTTGCAGAGATTTTAATATTTTTACAGACAAATGGGAAAGTCTAGGCAACGGATAAGCTATTTTATGTTGGGCAGTGTACAGGGTGTCCCATTTTAGTTGAAATCATACGGTATCTCCGTTATTCGTAAAGATAGAAGGGTGCGGTTTGCACAAACCTGTGCCATTTTTTTGTCAAACGGAAGATGTCGTAAACAAAATTTTATTAGCCCTCTTCGTTTCCCTAAACGGTCTTTTTGAAAATTTTGCAATTTGGGACACCTCCTGTATCTCTGTTGTTGTTAATGATATTAAGACGGTGAAAACTGTTTATTGTAGAACTTTTTACGAAGAATACAGTGGCGTAGTCTGTTATTCTACGAAAATAATGTTTTTAAAGATATGAACTAAAGTTATGTTTTCTTAAATAGAACAACCTGTATATTTATAAATTATATGATCTGGCTTGCTTTGATAAGCTTCTCATAAATATACAACACTCTATATATATTTTCACTATTTAATGCAATATTTAAAGTAATATATTAAAAGATCATATTTATTAGTAGGCCATGATTGATAATAGAAGAAACTGAAAGAAAAATATTAGAATTTTGTTAAATTATTATTTGTCAAATCAGTGAATTGGAACTTGATTTCCGGTTTTGTCCGTTCTCGATTTCTGATTTTGGTGATTTTTGAAATATTAAATATATCGTGACAAGTAATACGATGTCGAACACCTGGAAAATGCTTTAATAATGCAAGTTTTTAGATATTTGCAAACCCATCCCATTATAATAAATTCCGTTATAAAAAAGAGAAAAATATATTGAGAGGTTCAGTGGTAACAGTTCAAAAGTAAAACATATCAATTCCAAATAAAATTTTAATATGTGTATGTCTATTTTAGTAAATACCATTTAGATTTTGTTATTTATCACGGCCTAGTAATAAGAAAATGATATATTTTAAATATTGCAGTAAATAGTAAAACTAAATATAGAATGATATTTATTTTTGAGAAGCTTATATCAAGACGGATCATATGATTTATTAATATACAGGGTGTTCCATTTGAAAAAACATAACTTTAGTTCATATTTTCAAAAATATATTTTTCGTAGAAAAACAGACTACGCCACTGTATTCCACGTAAAAAGTTCCACAAGAATCAGTTTTCCCCTTCCTCATACCATCCATAATATCGGAGATACGGGGTCTGTCCGAAATTGCAAAATTTTCCAAAAAACCCTGTAGCTCAGAAACGAAGAGGGCTATGAAAATGTTGTTTACCTCATCTTCCGTTTGGCAAAAAAGTGGGGGGACTGTTTTGTGCAAACCGCATCCTCCTATCTTTACTAATAACGGAGATACCGTATGATTTCAACTAAAATGGGACACCCTGTACAGAGGTAAAGAATGTATCTCGGTGTGTATACGATTGGCTGTTAATTTGATTTTTTGGTGAGTTAATTTGTCAATTTAAAATCTAAATGCATTTACCTTTTTCTTGTTTTCCTATTTGGATTTACTTCCACTGTACTACTGTATGTTACACTATACAGGTTTAATTTTGCAAAAGAACAATGCCTTCGATACCACCTGCCCAGGGAGAGCCTTAAACGTTTTCAAATTGTTGCAGATGAAGAAGGAAGCCAACAACTACCACGAAGATAAAGCTTACTAAATAATATTGTTGAATTGTATATTTTTAAACAGTTGTAAATATTTAAATTAATAAATATTATTTAAATATTAAAAAACCTTTATGTTCTTTGAATTACAGTTCTTAGCTTTAGCCAGATAACATTTTTTTTTCATATCGACATTTTAATGAATATTATTTATTTTCTTTTAGATTTTATATACAGGGTGGCCCATCGAAAACGTTCCGCAAGGCATAACGGCCAGGGTAATTTTTTTTTTCAGAAAATTCAAAAACACGTCAATTTTGTTTGTGAGGGGGACAACTTTTGCCCCAAAAATTATTGCAAAATCTTCAACCCTCTAAGCGGGGGTGTCATCCCCCGATTTTTTTCAAATGGGTAGGGGGGTCAAGGGGTACCGCAATGAAGAGGGCTTTCTATTCTCTATACTTTCCTGCTTCGTTTTTGAAGATCGGTCGAGTCGTTGGGAAAATATGAAGGATTGAAATTTGAAAAGTTTTTTAAACATTTATCAGAGTAAATGATAAGGATAAGTTCCTTCGACCAATTTGCTGTTTTTTCTTATTATTTCTAGATGTTTGCAATTGGGTTGCGCAGATATTCAATAAACGCCATCCTGACAAATCGCCTATTAAAAAAACACAAGTTCCACCCGTACAAAATTCAGTTGGTACAAGAACTCAACGAAGACGATTGTGATCGTTGCTTGCAATTTTGTGAAGCTATTAGTGAACGAGTGGCAAATGATAATAATTTCCTATTTAATGTGTGTTTTTCGGACAAGTGTACTTTCTTTTTGAACGGTGTAGTTAATCGGCACAACTGTCGGTACTGGGCTGAGGACAAACCCCAGGGTTTTTCACGAGATGCACACACAAAACTGGGTGGGCTGGTATTTTTGGAAATTCTATTGTGGGGGTTTAACGATAGTGAGAAGAACTTCAACGTACAAGTCACAGAACAGCTATATAGCAACTACCGCACCTGATCGTTGAACGTTGTGGCAAGTGAAAAAATGCGTAAACATCTAGAAATAATAAGAAAAAACAGCAAATTAGTCGAATTTATCCTTAATTATCATTTACTCTGATAAATGCTTAAATAAACTTTTCAAATTTCAATTCTTCATATTTTCTCAATGACTCGACCCGATTTTCAGAAACGAAGCGGGGAAATATAGAGAATAGAAAGCTCTTTTCATTGCGGCGCCACTTGACCCCCCTTTTCATTTGAAAAAAGTTGGGGGATGACACCCCCGCTTAGAGGGTTGAAGATTTTGCAATAATTTTTGGGGCAAAAGTTGTCCCCCTCAAAAACAAAATTGACGTGTTTTTGGATTTTTTGAAAAAAAGAATACCCTGGTCGTTATGCCTTGCGGAACGTTTTCGATGGGCCACCCTGTATATTTTAGTTAATAAATATTATTTAAATATTAAAAAAACCTTTATGTGCTTTGCTTTTTACATTACAGTTCTTAGCTTTAGCCAGATAATATTTTAATTCATATCGACATTTTTATGAATATTCTTTATTTCCTTTTAGATTTTATATACGTAATTTTATATCCTATTTTTATTCACTATCTTCTTTATCGATATAATAAAATAAAAATATAAATTAGGGAATAAAAAACTGTCTTTGTAATAATTAACTTAAAAAGATATATTATAATATCAAAAATTATAACATACCTAACAAGTTTGGTACAAAAACAAATGTGGAGAGCGTGAAAATTATAAAAATACCTACTCACTGATGCATTTCACCGAAAATTTAAATGACAATAATTTTTTTTAGCCCAAATAAAAATGCAGTCAAAATACAGCTGTGTTCCCTTTTGTCAATTAGCGCCAATGCAGTGCCTTTGTGACGAATGTTTGAGTTTGGTCGCTCGAAATGGTAAAAATATAAAGCTTTTTTCAAAAAAATACCCACCTGCAACGTATAAATAACAGTTTTAGAAATGGAAAATAACGTGACAACACGTCACCATATGTGCACCGAGGAAAATAATTATACCGGCTAATATAAACACACTCCTCTACGTACAATGGAAAAAAGCCGCACATTGTTTTACTTTATTTATTGTACGGTAAGCATATATACATATGTCATTTTTTAATAAAATAATAGGACGTAAAATTTAAAGAGCGTGTCCTGTAGGTTGAATATATGCAACATATGCAGTTATCAGAGTACTGTGTGGTTAACAAAAATATCCGAATAGTAATATGCCGTCGAAAACATAAAATATAAAAAAATATGTCGCAACGCAGTTTTTCCACCACAAAATGTTGTAAAATCTCACGAAAAAGGTGAGTTATGTTAGTGTCTATGGAAACACTTATTGAACAACTTTGTTATAAATTGTTTAAAATGTTTTTGTAGGTGATCCTTTTCTCCAAAATGATACAGTACGTAACAAACTAAAGATTTTAAAATTAAGACATGTCAACATTTAAAAAACTGTAAAACCGCCAATAAAAAGTTAAAACTTTCCTTTAGAGGCTAACTAACTTGGAATTTTGATGATAGATGAGTGACTAATTAAAGAACTTTGACCGGCAATAATTCATAAACTATAAAGTGTAATTATTAGATTTATAATGTATGCCCTCTTGACTAAAAGAAATTAAGATACTTACTTTATCTACAAGAGAAAAATTGTAGTTGTTAAAACAACGCATGAAACTCCACAAGGTGTAGTAACTTACACCCTACTGTGGAACTTGGTAGTGGATAAACTACTAGACAAATTAACTTTAGCGGGAATACACTGCATAAGGTATGCAGATGACATTGTCATGATTGCTCGGGAGAAACATGAAGCCACCCTGTGTGATATAATCCAAAGGGGATTCCGTTTCACTGAGAGATGGAGCAGGACTGTCGGGCTGAACATCAACTCAGACAAAACCCGGTCGTGCCATTCACCAGAAAGCGAAGTCTGAAAAACTTGAAAAGAATCCATATAGGTTGAAAGGAAATACTGGAAGTCAAATATCTGGGAACAAGTAAACTTTTATGGAACATGCATATTAAGAATATTACCAGTAAAGTCACAAATGCTCTCATGATATGCAGATGACTGGCGGGAAGACTGGTCCTCATGCATCTGCATCACAAATGCCCTGAGAACATGCCTAAGAGCAGCAGTGGAGATCATTCTGGACCTAACAGCACATTGTCTTCATTAGATATGACGTTGCGACAATGATTAGAATGGTCATTGACGAAAACAGTAGTGGGAGAATTGTCATGTCAGAGGCCTGGAACATTCGAGGCGAGGAAAATTCCACGCCTTTAAATGAACCAACATAAAAAATAATAATGAGATAAAAAAAAAACAAAAAAGGGAGTTGTTAGGGTGGCGCACCTCATTCGCCTCGGTTGATTATACAAAAACGGAAAGATGTAGAAACAAAATATTTTATGGGTATATGTGGGGAGGTAATGTGCACAATTTAAAATTATTTTGAATTATACAGGGTGTCTCAGAACTAAGATTCATACCAAAGTTATATTTTTTCTTATGGAACACCCGGTATTTTATTTCATTTTTGGATTCTTGGGTCCAAAAAAAGGCATTTATTATAGGGGTTAAATATGTTTAGTCATTGGTTTTTGAGATATTTAAAGATATTTAAATATGCATGCTACAAGAGAATTGATTATCAACACCCTGTACATTACTTTTCAGAATTAATTCTTGTGCTAAGTTTAAAGGTAAAGAAATAAACTTTACTGAAAAATGTTATTGTTTCCTTAAATTTATACAGGGGTACCAAAAATTAGTGATCTATTTTACGGATTTATTTTTCAGAAAAACTTTGTTATTTCAAATGTAACACATTGTATTTTTTAAATAAATTGAAGCAGATTCAAACGCTCTTTCAAACTATATTAGCGTTTCCTATACCTATCTATCTCAGATTTTAAATAAAAGCGATTTTTAAATAAAATGGTAATCAAGATGGCTGGTATCGCCATGGCAATTTTCTAGTGACAGTTAGTAACTATTTTCAAAATCGACATTAGTGTATGGACATTATTATTTAAACAGTTTACTAAAATTTACCCACAATATTTTAATAAGTAAGTATTCCTTTTAAGTTTATTCCTTCCATTTTATGAAGAAAAATAAAGCCATATGTATCTGCTGGTGGAACGAATGGATATGTTACTAGTTACTAGTGATTTTGTTTTGTGAGGAAAATTATTTCTTGGTTTCAAGAGCGATTCCAAATAGGAATCTTCCTGATAAGCTTTCCTTTGAAAAATTACTTGTCCTCTTTCCTATTTCGCAGAATTGCTAGTGTAGTTTATAAAAAACCTATTAGGCAGAAACCTGTCGTTGGAAGTGAAGAAATTGAATTTGCCGTAATTGGCTCTTATATAAAAAATTCATATATCTACAAGTTATCGTAAAATAAAACAAAGAACTACTTCTTCGTTTTTCTTGATAGAATAATAAATACATATTAATAAATATTATTTATTAAACTATTGTAGGTCAATTAAATAAAAGTAAACTGGTGTAGATTTAAATAAAGTCTATAAACTAATGTCGATTTTGAAAATAGTTATTGTCACTAGAAAATTGCCATGGCGATACCAGTCATCTTGATTGCCATTTTATTTAAAAATCGCTTTTTATTCCAAATCTGAGATAGATAGGTATAGGAAACCCTAATATAGTTTGAAAGAGCATTTAAATCTGCTTCGATTTATTTAAAAAAATACAGTGCGTTGCATTTCAAATAACAAAGTTTTTATGTAAAATAAATCCTTAAAATAGATCACCAATTTTTGGTACCCCTGTATAAATTTAAGCAAGCAATAATATTTTTCAGTAAAGTTTATTTCTTTACCTTTAAACTCAGCGCAAGAATTAATTCTGAAAAATAATGTACAGGGTGTTAATAATCCATTCTTTTGTAGCATGCATATTTAAATATCTTTAAATATCTCAAAAACTAAAGAATTTAAACATATTTAACCCCTATAATAAATGCCTTTTTTTAGGCCCAAGAATCCAAAAATGAAATAAATTACCGGGTGTTCCATAAGAAAAAATATAACTCGCACCCTGTATGTAGTCCAAGCACCATAACATTGGGTAATCGGAAGCCCGGGTTGTCCAAAAGGAACTCTTTTTACATTTGACAACGAACGATCAGTTTACAATTTTAAAGGCAATGTGATTTTCAAGAAGATATTTTGTTTCATAAATCATCATAAAACCATTAGGCCAGTCAAATAAGGTTTATTATAGGGGATCACTTGGAAAAAAGTGTTGGAAAGCTAATTATGGTCTTGATTTGTTCAGTTGGCATAAAATATAAGTATCCTAGAGTTGCACGGTTGCTCGACCGCCGCACCGCTCGACTCAGGAGGACCAAAAGATGATAAAATTCTTGGACTTTTTTAAGATTTCCGCCTATAATTCCGAAATATTGCCGTTCTAGCCAATATTTCACTATTACAAAAATTAAAGACCGTTAAATTCTGTGAATAACGAGTACCAACTCGGTCCAGTAGTATGGCAGAAATCGAAAGATGAAGAATGGTTATATTTACCAACTTTGCTGATTAATGCATTGGAGTGCCGCATGAAAAGCCACAATCACGATAATGTCTATACCTTCATTGCGGGTTCATTCTTGAAAAAAATTCTTCATTGAAATAGAAACTTAGAGAATAAAAGTGTTTTTGTAAAACCGTCTGCCTCTACTGAGTGGGTCTTACTGAGTTATGAGTATACGAAACAATTGTAATATACAGCTGTCATCTTCGTTAATGACGACAGGCGAGATGTCATCATCATCGGGCACATTTGAGCATGAATATCCTTTACATACAAAGCAGATCGCCGAACATTTCATTCCTGCTTTCTGAAAACTGCAGGGACTTCGGCATTTCGTAGAACACGTGCAGAACACGCTGTTGGGTACTTCTGGAGGTGCTACTTCCTTCATAGTGGGTATGGGTAGCAAGCCGTATTTTACACGTATTAAGCACGGAATTTTATCCCAGCAGCATCTTGAAAGTCTATGTTCCTGAGTTTTGACAAACTTCATTTTCCCCTGCTGATAAAATGATGACGTGATCACATCCCCGGAAAGCATGCAGGAACAGAATGTTTGATTTTAAAATCACGGAGTATTTGAAGTGTCTGAGAGAGTACAAATTATTTTCCTTCGCACCATTCCCAGGCTTCATTGGTTTGGTTTGGTTTGGTGTTTCCTGTGAACAAATTGTGAACAAATCTGTGCCCTCTCCAACAACGAATGGATACTCAGTGATATGTCAATTGCAGTCGTATTTATGAGTCTATCAACAACTTTTACAATAAATCCTTCATCATCCAGCTTTTTATGAAGCATGGTAATTAGACGTTTCTTATTACGGTCGTTGACAAATGCTCTTTTGAAGTGCCGAAAGTGATAAAAATAACTATTTATAAGCTATGCTACCGAATTGAACGAATTGATACTCATTCTACGTAGAATTGTTGGACAACGGAACGCGAAAATATTAAATTTCTCGGCATGTATTACTTGATGTAAAATGCTAATTTGATGCTCTGAAACTTTTATCGTATGGCTTGTTATTTAGAATGATCGTTTCCGTTGACGAACGTTTGAATGTCACTTTAATGTCTTTATCAGCTAAATAGGTGAATATCACCATTCTTCTTCTTTCAATTTCTGCGATGCTACTGGACTGAATTGAACAAATTGATACTCATTACACGCAGAATTTAATGGTCTTTCATTTTTGTAATAGTAAAATATTGGCAAGAACGCAACATTTCGGAACTATAGGCAAAAATCTGAAAAATGTCCAAGAATTTTACCATCTTTTGGCCCTCTGAGTCGAGCGGCGCCGGCGGTCGAGCAACCGTGCAAAACTAGGATACTTATCTTTCATGTCAACTGAACAAATCAAGGCCATAATTAGCTTTCCAACACTTTTTTCCAAGTGAATCCTCTAATTTGATTGGCCTACATACATTTAAAAGATTAAAAAGACGATCCCCACAACATCTTCTGTAAAAAAGAAAGATAATAAAGAATTATTATTAGATGATTATTTCCAATCATTATTAACAGGTAATATCGAGAATCCCTTCAAATCGAAAACAAACAAGAATGCCGTACATGTCAAATAAAAAAAGACGATCGAATTTTCACGAGAAAACAGAAAGAACAATTCGTCGGGACAAAGGGAGAGCAATCGTTCGGAACTGAAAAATGCAAATGTGGAAAATTGAAAATTAGCTTTTCCAAATCGAGAAACAAACGGCCGGCGTTTTGATTTATAATGGACGGCCATTATGCGGGACCGGAAATTTTTAGTTGGAGCGCGTATTTTCATATTCGAGCGAATTGTTTGCGAACGCGGGCAATCGAAATTATCGTAAAATTACCGAGAGCGTTTTAACAAAAACCGTTCCGATATTTAATGGCACTTAATATAGCCGCAGTACATGTCCTGAATCGATCATTTCATTTAATACGTTAATTTATTTGTTAGTCAATTTTATGTCAGGTTTATGAAATTTGGCTTATAAACATTGTTATATTCGTTAAACCTAATTTAAATAGTTAAAATTTGAATAGAAATTACTATAATGTAACAAGCAGATAGAAGAATTGCAATTTTTTACGGTTAAAATTTATAAAATAATATATTTTTGTTAACTATATTTATACTGATATTTTTGCTACTTATATCTACACTCAAACATTTGGTCAAATATAAACTGTTATATTTTTGTTATTTTTAGCCCTATTTTCATGATTTTTTCAACACACTGTATGTAATTATATCAACTTTAATTCGTAAACTCAGTTTTTTGCAAACTTTAGTAATTGGAATATTATACAGAGTTAATCGAGGGGTTGTTTTTTACCCTAACTTTGACACACCCTCTGCAATAATTTCTACAGGTGCTCAACAAAACTCGGAGTAGATGCTAAAAAAATGAGCACATAGTTATTTTAGGTATGAATAAGTTTTCTATACCGAAAATGAGCAGCTACTTCGGCTTTTAAGTACCTGCTCCGAATCACAGTTGTCCGCGTATTTGTTTTAGAATAATAAAGTAGTAAAATGGTATGAATCTGTTGCTAAACGGATGCGTCTCTTCTTAGCTGTCCTCTCTGCCGTACAACTGCTTCACCATAATCTACAAGCTGGAAAGCATCATCTTCATTATTGTTGATATCTTCCAAAATCGGGAAATCTTCGTCCTGAAGGTATTTTGCAACATTATGCAAAATAAAGCAGCTCAATACAAGAGATGGGATTTTTTCTGTTTTCACTCGGTTTCTGTGGTGCAGTATAGGAAAACGTTGCTTCAGTTGGTCAAAACACCTTTCTATTATAACACGTTCTCTGGTCAAACATCTGTTGTAGGAATTTTGCTCAGGAGTGACAACATCTCTGTATGGAGTCATAAGCGATGGAGTAAGTCCATAACCAGAGCCTCCAAGGAGGAGTGCATTAATGCGTATTTTGCTGCATAATGTTATAAATGCCGGAATTTCTCCATATACGCGAGTCATGAACAGACCTTAGCCAAGATGCATCGAAACTTGTAAACTCCTCTCGTGCATTGCACGTTGCCTGTACAGTACATTGAGACTAAAGATGCCTGTACATTGAGACTTAAGGATGGGGATATGCTTGCAATCGATGGCACCTACAGCAAAAGGAAAGTTGTATTTATCTTGCCATTTATCTTTTTCTCCCTGCAATTGTTCTGCAGTTGACGGAAACCTTATCCATACGTTTCACTTTCTTACTATAGCGTCACTTTGTTACAAAAACTTCACAACTGTTAAACATACTGTTCTTTGATGTACTCCTATATCTTCAGCAACACCACTTTGGAATCCTGGGTCACCCACGTAACGAAGAAAAATTCTCATTTTTTCAGTAGCCCTTAAAGCACCACCTCTACCTTCAAATTCGTCTCTTAAGAAATGCTCAGCCAACCATTCCACGCTATTTCTGTTAAATCTATACAAAACCCGATAATCAACATCTCGACAGTCTCTTCGAAATTTATAATATTTTCGTGTACGAGCAATGGGCATAAATTCGGCCATCACTTACAAATGCACCTTAAAATAATGTGAGTATCTGCTTCACTTTTTAGTATGTGCTCAATTTTATTCATTCCAAAATTAAAGTAGGTACTCGCTGTTAGGTAGATACTTAAAATTGGAGCAGATGCTCTGTAATTTAGCATCTTCTCCATCATTTTATACATACCAAATGTTCAATAAGTACGAACTTAATTTTATTCATGTCACCCATTGTTTTACCATAACTTATCCATATACATAATAAATTATATAATAATCTAATAGCAAACAAAATAAGAATGAAATTTAAAGAAATAAAGATAAAAAAAAGTATTTTAACAAAAATAAAGAAGTTCAGAGGCAAGAAAACTATCTAGAAAAATTTTTTTCAGCTAATTTTAAACGCAGCACTTTGAACGATCATCAATTTTACTGGCAAACAATTGTAGACCTTAGAGATGTAATAAAAGTAAACCTAGTAAACAATGCGATTTTTATGAGGTGTGAAGTAATAACTTCCTTACTTAAATCTAAGGTTAAATAAAATTACACTAAATCACCACAATACACCAAAACACTTTTACTTTTACACTGGACGCGCGTTTCGCTAACCATGTTAGCATCATCAGCAGATGATTATATGTACATCTGTCCGGTTAATGATCTGTTATGTACATCTGTCCGGAATCTTACTTTACTCGGCAAGTATGGAGGACAATCTTTTGAAACGACTCTAAGAAATAAAACCGAGAAATGCATCTTGCGTCTGTTTTTCATATTTAACCAAGCTAAGTAGCTTCTCTTAACTTATGCGATATAAGATCATATTTTCTTATACAATTATTTTTTTTTAATTCTTTCGATTCGGTTAATTTATTTTTTTTCCAAACGTGTACCATATACAGGGTGGTCTAAGTTATATTCCAGAAACTTCGGCAGCCTATCAGGCAGATAAAAATAAATAAAAAAAATCGTATAAATTTAAAATGCTTAGTTTTGGAGGTACAGGGTGTAGATATTTCATTTTTATTTCAATTTTTTGCAAATAATTGCTCAAGTGACGTCATTACTTGGATGGAAATTGATGCCTGGAATTTTTTTGACATAAGACCTACTTCTAGGGGGCGCTACCTACATATTTTTAACTGGTTTGAAAAGTAATAACTTTTCGTCCGTACCTGTATAGAACTATTGAGTAAAAACATATACATTCACGACTATTTCAAACTAAAAAAGATCTTTTGGAAAAAAAAAATTATTGCAAATTCTTCAACCCTCTAAGCGGGGGTGTCATCCTCGATTTTTTTTCTAAAATGGGAAGGGTCAAGGTACTGCAATGAAAAGGGCTTTCTTTATTCTCTACACTTTCCTGCTTCGCTTTTGAAGATCGGTCGAGTCGTTGGGAAAATATGAAGATTGAAATTTGAAAAGTTTTTTAAACATTTATCAGAGTAAATGATAAGGATAAGTTCCTTCGACCAATTTGCAGTTTTTTCTTATTATTTCTAGATGTTTGCAATCGGGTTGCGCAGATATTCAATAAACGCCATACTGACAAACACCTTTATGGCAAAATTGTTCGCCAGTTAGTAGCAAAATTTCGCGAAACTGGTACCGTTATGAATAAAAAGAGGCAGAGGGAAAATCCTGTAGTAAATGAAGCTATGAAGGTATTCGTATTGGGCCAAGTTGCCATGGACAGTATTCTGAGTACAAGAAAATTAGCCAATGAGACCGGCGGGAATCGTACAAGTTTCCAAAGGATATTAAAAAAACACAAGTTCCACCCGTACAAGATTCAGTTGGTACAAGAACTCAACGAAGACGATTTTGATCGTTGCTTGCAATTTTGTGAAGCTATGAGTGAACGAGTGGCGAATGATAATAATTTCCTATTTACTGTGTGTTTTTCAGACGAGTGTACTTTCTTTTTGAACGGTGTAGTTAATCGGCACAACTGTCGGTACTGGGCTGAGGACAAACCCCAGGGTTTTTCACGAGGTGCACACAAAAAACCCTCAGAAATTGAACCTGTGGGCTGGTATTTTTGGAAATTCTATTGTGGGGGTTTAACGATATTGAGAAGAACTTCAACGTACAAGTCACAGAACAGCTATATAGCAACTACCGCACCTGATCGTTCAACGTTGTGGCAAGTGAAAAAATGCGTAAACATCTAGAAATAATAAGAAAAAACAGCAAATTAGTCGAATTTATCCTTAATTATCATTTACTCTGATAAATGCTTAAATAAACTTTTCAAATTTCAATTCTTCATATTTTCTCAATGACTCGACCCGATTTTCAGAAACGAAGCGGGGAAATATAGAGAATAGAAAGCTCTTTTCATTGCGGCGCCACTTGATCCCCCTTTTCATTTGAAAAAAGTTGGGGGATGACACCCCCGCTTAGAGGGTTGAAGATTTTGCAATCATTTTTGGGGCAAAAGTTGTCCCCCTCACAAACAAAATTGACGTGTTTTTGGATTTTTTGAAAAAAAGAATACCCTGGTCGTTATGCCTTGCGGAACGTTTTCGATGGGCCACCCTGTATATTTTAGTTAATAAATATTATTTAAATATTAAAAAAACCTTTATGTGCTTTGCTTTTTACATTACAGTTCTTAGCTTTAGCCAGATAATATTTTAATTCATATCGACATTTTTATGAATATTCTTTATTTCCTTTTAGATTTTATATACGTAATTTTATATCCTATTTTTATTCACTATCTTCTTTATCGATATAATAAAATAAAAATATAAATTAGGGAATAAAAAACTGTCTTTGTAATAATTAACTTAAAAAGATATATTATAATATCAAAAATTATAACATACCTAACAAGTTTGGTACAAAAACAAATGTGGAGAGCGTGAAAATTATAAAAATACCTACTCACTGATGCATTTCACCGAAAATTTAAATGACAATAATTTTTTTTAGCCCAAATAAAAATGCAGTCAAAATACAGCTGTGTTCCCTTTTGTCAATTAGCGCCAATGCAGTGCCTTTGTGACGAATGTTTGAGTTTGGTCGCTCGAAATGGTAAAAATATAAAGCTTTTTTCAAAAAAATACCCACCTGCAACGTATAAATAACAGTTTTAGAAATGGAAAATAACGTGACAACACGTCACCATATGTGCACCGAGGAAAATAATTATACCGGCTAATATAAACACACTCCTCTACGTACAATGGAAAAAAGCCGCACATTGTTTTACTTTATTTATTGTACGGTAAGCATATATACATATGTCATTTTTTAATAAAATAATAGGACGTAAAATTTAAAGAGCGTGTCCTGTAGGTTGAATATATGCAACATATGCAGTTATCAGAGTACTGTGTGGTTAACAAAAATATCCGAATAATAATATGCCGTCGAAAACATAAAATATAAAAAATATGTCGCAACGCAGTTTTCCACCACAAAATGTTGTAAAATCTCACGAAAAAGGTGAGTTATGTTAGTGTCTATGGAAACACTTATTGAACAACTTTGTTATAAATTGTTTAAAAAGTTTTTGTAGGTGATCCTTTTCTCCAAAATAATACAGTACGTAACAAACTAAAGATTTTAAAATTAAGACATGTCAACATTTAAAAAACTGTAAAACCGCCAATAAAAAGTTAAAACTTTCCTTTATAGGCTAACTAACTTGGAATTTTGATGATAGATGAGTGACTAATTAAAGAACTTTGACCGGCAATAATTCATAAACTATAAAGTGTAATTATTAGATTTATAATGTATGCCCTCTTGAAGAAATTATGATACTTACTTTATCTACAAGAGAAAAATTGTAGTTGTTAAAACAACGCATGAAACTCCACAAGGTGTAGTAACTTACATCCTACTGTGGAACTTGGTAGTGGATAAACTACTAGACAAATTAACTTTAGCGGGAATACACTACATAAGGTATGCAGATGACATTGTCATGATTGTTCGGGAGAAACATGAAGCCACCCTGTATGATATAATCCAAAGGGGATTCCGTATCACTGAGAGATGGTGCAGGACTGTCGGGCTGAACATCAACTCAGACAAAACCCGGTCGTGCCATTCACCAGAAAGCGAAGTCTGAAAAACTTGAAAAGAATCCATATAGGTTGAAAGGAAATACTGGAAGTCAGATATCTGGGAACAAGTAAACTTTTATGGAACATGCATATTAAGAATATTACCAGTAAAGTCACAAATGCTCTCATGATATGCAGATGACTGGCGGGAAGACTGGTCCTCATGCATCTGCATCACAGATGCCCTGAGAACATGCCTAATAGCAGCAGTGGAGATCATTCTGGACCTAACATCACTGCACATCTCTTCATTAGATATGACGTTGCGACAATGATTAGAATGGTCCTTGACACGAAAACAGTAGTGGGAGAATTGTCATGTCAGAGGCTTGGAACACCCTCAAAAAGAAAATTCAACGCCTCTAAATGAACCAACATAAAAAATAATAACGAGATAAAAAAAACAAAAAAAGCAGTTGTTGCATACTGCGCCCGGGTTGTCCAAAAGGAACTTCAATTCAATAAAGCGTATATTTAAAGAAGCCGCTTCTATATCAGCAATAATAACATCTATAGCAGACCATTCATCACAATATGGTACGTATTAATACTAACGTCCTCAATAGACAAGCTTTGACAAGCTTTGATGCAGTGGTCTTAAGATTTAGATTAGTTCTTTTTACATTTGACAACGAACGATCAGTTTACAATTTTAAAGGCAATGTGATTTTCAAGAAGATATTTTGTTTCATAAATCATCATAAAACCATTAGGCCAGTCAAATAAGGTCTATTATAGGGGGTCACTTGGAAACAAGTGTTGGAAAGCTAATTATGGTCTTGATTTGTTCAGTTGACATAAAATATAAGTATCCTAGAGTTGCACGGTTGCTCGACCGCCGCGCCGCTCGACTCAGGAGGACCAAAAGATGATAAAATTCTTGGACTTTTTTAAGATTTCCGCCTATAATTCCGAAATATTGCCGTTCTAGCCAATATTTCACTATTACAAAAATTAAAGACCGTTAAATTCTGTGAATAACGAGTAACAATTCGGTCCAGTAGTATGGCAGAAATCGAAAGATGAAGAATGGTTATATTTACCAATTTTGCTGATTAATGCATTGGAGTGCCGCATGAAAAGCCACAATCACGATAATGTCTATACCTTCATTGCGGGTTCATTCTTGAAAAAGATTCTTCATTGAAATAGAAACTTAGAGAATAAAAGTGTTTTTGTAAAATCGTCTGCCTCTACTGAGTGGGTCTTACTGAGTTATGAGTATACGAAACAATTGTAATATACAGCTGTCATCTTCGTTAATGACGACAGGCGAGATGTCATCATCATCGGGCACATTTGAGCATGAATATCCTTTACATACAAAGCAGATCGCCGAACATTTCATTCCTGCTTTCTGAAAACTGCAGGAACTTCGGCATTTCGTAGAACACGTACAGAACACGCTGTTGGGTACTTCTGGAGGTGCTACTTCCTTCATAGTGGGTATGGGTAGCAAGCCGTATTTTACACGTATTAAGCACGGAATTTTATCCCAGCAGCATCTTGAAAGTCTATGTTCCTGAGTTTTGACAAACTTCATTTTCCCCTGCTGATAAAATGATGACGTGATATCACATCCCCTGAAAGCATGCAGGAACAGAATGTTTGATTTTAAACTCACGGAGTATTTGAAGTGTCTGAGAGAGTACAAATTATTTTCCTTTGCACCATTCCCAGGCTTCATTGGTTTGGTTTGGTTTGGTGCTAATCCTGTGAACAAATTGTGAACAAATCTGTGCCCTCTCCAACAACGAATGGATACTCAGTGATATGTCAATTGCAGTCGTATTTATGAGTCTATCAACAACTTTTACAATAAATCCTTTTTTAAAAGACGTTTCTTATTACGGTCATTGAGAAATGCTCTTTTGAAGTGCCGAAAGTGATAAAAATAACTATTTATAAGCATCAGTTTTAGCTATCGAATTGATACTCATTCTACGTAGAATTGTTGGACAACGGAACGCGAAAATATTAAATTTCTCGGCATGTATTACTTGATGTAAAATGCTAATTTGATGCTCTGAAACTTTTATCGTATGCCTTGTTATTTAGAATGATCGTTTCCGTTGACGAACGTTTGAATGTCACTTTAATGTCTTTATCAGCTAAATAGGTGAATATCACCATTCTTCTTCTTTCAATTTCTGCGATGCTACTGGACCGAATTGAACAAATTGATACTCATTACACGCAGAATTTAATGGTGTTTCATTTTTGTAATAGTAAAATATTGGCAAGAACGCAACATTTCGGAACTATAGGCAAAAATCTGAAAAATGTCCAAGAATTTTCATGAATGTCGAGCGGCGCCGGCGGTCTAGCAACCGTGCAAAACTAGGATACTTATCTTTCATGTCAACTGAATAAATCAAGGCCATAATTAGCTTTCCAACACTTTTTTCCAAGTGAATCCTCTAATATGATTGGCCTATATACATTTAAAAGATTAAAAAGACGATCCCCACAACATCTTCTATAAAAAAGAAAGATAATAAAGAATTATTATTAGATGATTATTTCCAATCATTATTAACAGGTAATATCGAGAATCCTTTCAAATCGAAAACACACAAGAATGCCGTAGATGTCAAATAAAAAAAGACAATCGAGTTTTCACGAGAAAACAGAAAGAACAATTCGTCGGGACAAAGGGAGAGCAATCGTTCGGAACTGAAAAATGCAAATGTGGAAAATTGAAAATTAGCTTTTCCAAATCGAGAAACAAACGGCCGGCGTTTTGATTTATAATGGACGGCCATTATGCGGGACCGGAAATTTTTAGTTGGAGCGGCGTATTTTCATATTCGAGCGAATTGTTTGCGAACGCGGGCAATCGAAATTATCGTAAAATTACCGAGAGCGTTTTAACAAAAACCGTTCCGATATTTAATGGCACTTAATATAGCCGCAGTACATGTCCTGAATCGATCATTTCATTTAATACGTTAATTTATTTGTTAGTCAATTTTATGTCAGGTTTATGAAATTTGGCTTATAAACATTGTTATATTCGTTAAACCTAATTTAAATAGTTAAAATTTGAATAGAAATTACTATAATGTAACAAGCAGATAGAAGAATTCCAATTTTTTACGGTTAAAATTTATAAAATAATATACAGGGTGGCCCATCGAAAACGTTCCGCAAGGCATAACGGCCAGAGTATTTTTTTTTTTTAGAAAATTAAAAAACACGTTAATTTTGTTTGTGAGGGGGACAATTTTTGCCCCAAAAATAATTGCAAAATCTACAACCCTCTAAGCGGGGGTGTCATCCCACAGTCATATTTTTTTACCAAAACCATGTCTCGTTACCATTACCAAACCATGTCTCGTATAAAGCACCAAACCAAAAACCAAGTCAGTTATTTTAGGTAGTTTCAATGAAAGCACATACTTTGTTTTAAAATTTTATCTAATTAATTAGCCTTTCAAAATTTATAGTGATGGTTTCAATATTAGACAAATGTATTTCTATAATAATTATAATGACTTGACAATTCATTGCTTATTCTTGAGCGAACCGTTTAGATTTACTCAGTAATCGAAATAGATTATTTTATAATTATTATGGTGCCGTGCGAACACCAAGTCATTATAATTATTATGATTTATGCTAATATATAAAATCCTTAAGTGACTGACTCACTGATTAATCACGATCCTGCTCAAACCACTCAACGTTAAGAAGCTCAGTTTTGGCATACACGTTGATTCTAGGGTGTAGAGATTCGATAGGAAGGGATTTTTCGAAATTCCAGTTCCAAGGGCGTGAAACAACCCCCCAAATATTACAATATTTTTTATTTAAAAAACGATCAAGTTTCCGAAAAAACGCTTAAATACGTATATTTTATTTTGTGTTTTCCCATATTTTAAGATTTTTTAAAAATGTATACAGGGTGTTTCGATTATAACAGAAATTATGTTATCATATTCATATTTAACCAAGCTAAGTAGCTTCTCTTAACTTATGCGATATAAGATCATATTTTCTTATACAATTAATTTTTTTTTAATTGTTTCGATTCGGTTAATTTATTTTTTTTTCCAAACGTGTACCATATACAGGGTGGTCCAAGTTATATTCCAAAACCCATAAACCGGGCAGATCAAAAAAAAATCGGGCATTCGAAAACCCGAAACTTGGGCAGCCTATTATGCAGATAAAAATAAATAAAAAAAATCGTATAAATTTAAAATGCTTAGTTTTGGAGGTACAGGGTGTAGATATTTCATTTTTATTTCAATTTTTTGCAAATAATTTCTCAAGTGACGTCAATACTTGGATGGAAATTGATGCCTGGAATTTTTTTGACATAAGACCTACTTCTAGGGGGCGCTACCTACATATTTTTAACTGGTTTGAAAAGTAATAACTTTTCGTCCGTACCTGTATAGAACTATTGAGTAAAAACATATACATTCACGACTATTTCAAACTAAAAAAGATCTTTTGGAAAAAATCGCTACGAGTAATGGTTCTCGAGATATTTGGAATCGAAATTATCAATACATTACTGCATTGATATAGGTAAATTAAACATATTGACTAAAATAGTTGTTAGACTGAAATCATAAATTTGAAATATGTTTGTGCGAAAAGTTCAACAGACCACAACTATCTATCGTCATTTTTTGGTAGAAAAATTTATGATTAATTAAAAAAATAAAAAGTTCATAAATTTCAAATTTCAGATAAATCACTATCTACTCAACATGTTCATTTTTTGTCAATAATAACATGCGTATTAACTAAATCCATTTCCATTGTAAATATCTTGAGAATGGTTGCTCGCAGCGACTTGTACCAAGAGACATTTTTTACGTAAAAAATAACGGAAATATATATTTTTTCACTCAGTAGTTTATACACGTTCGTTTATATACAGGTTGTTAACTGGACAGTTTCTTATAGGGGAACATAATGGCAACACTGCCTATTGAGTACGCATGCACTTATAGGGTTTTCTGCCGACTCGTCCCGTCGTCGCCGTCGCGTCGTCTATCGACGAGCGGGCCGAGGTTGCCATATTTCAACCATAAAACTCTTGCCGCGAGTAATAAACAAATTAAGAACTTGTACACTTAAAACCACTGTAACAGTACAGTCTTCGGTATACAAACCAGTTTGCTCAAGCAATACTTAACGAAATCTTGTAACAGTCCATAACATTTACAGTATAATATATCAATTCATAATTAAAAGTACTTACGGTTTATGTCCAAGGTGATAGAACTAGATATCGGTGTCACTAGGCGATTATTCGTTGCTTGACAGGTGAAAACACTATTCAAGTGTTTTCGTTCGATTTTATCCAAATGAAGAACATTTCGTACCCTACGATCTGGTAAATAGTCCATTGAATCGTCAAGTAGAGCGTTTTCCAACCACCATGTCACCTTGGGCAATGGTCGGCCTAAATCAAAAAAAGATACATACAGTGATGAGCAATATAAGCATACTACAAATATAATTGGAAAAGTGTATGAAACATAAAAAGATTAAAGCAGTCACTTTTCGTAATACACACATGGCCAAAATCATTGCATATAACGATATTTTTATTTTATTTTGGACTTAGTATGATTCTTTTTATATTTTTGGACATATTGGCTTACTACACGACTAACTAATATAAAATTAAAAATCTAAGTGCAACTAGGCTGTTATTATATTTTTATTTTCATAATGAGCGAAAAACAACAAAAACAAATACCATTTTAAACAGAAAATATTGAAAACAATTTTAATTATTTTTCACAACTAATACTCTGTATTGCCTCCTCGAGCCTCAATGCAAGCTGTGAGAAGATGTGGCATGGTCTCAATTAAGTTGTCCAGAAGATATTGAGGAATGGCTTCCCATGTTTCGCGCGCAGCAATTTTCAATTCATTTAAGGTACGGGGGATCATTTCTTTTGGCAATATGGCGTTTTAGCATGTCCCAAGCATGCTCGATCACATTCATATCTGGAGACATCGGTAGCCACCACAGTTTTTCCTTATACCCTGTTCCTCACAAAATTCGCGAACCACTAAAATGCGATGGGGAGGAGCATTATCGTAAATGTAAACAAATTTATCCCCCACTGCCCCTCGAAATGGGCGCACAATAGGCTCCAAAACGTCTCTAAGATATGAGGCACCTGTCATTGTGCCATCATTAAAAACAAGTGGAGTTCGAGCTCCGTGCATTATACCTGCCCATACCATAATGCTTCCCCCTTCCAGATGCTCTCCAGACCAATGTTCGTGGCGAGGCTGACACTAGACCTATTCTTGTTTCATCACTAAACATGACAAAATTCCAATTAGGTCCCTTTGCTCTCATCTCCTTAGGCCATTGTAGTCGCGTAATTTTGTGCTGTAGATTAAGCTTCGGAACACGTAGAGGTCTCCTTAAATGTAGTCCTCCCGGTCTTGCACAGCAGTAGTATAAGTCTCTTTCTACCTCTTCCAGGTCTCTTTCTACCTCTTCCAGGCCGATCTGTAACCTCGTTTGTCTCCCTGATTTTTTTCAACGCGAAACATCGCTTTGGTTAACTCCTACAATTTCAGTTATTGCAATTTGCCGGTAGCCCTGTTGCGACAGTGTTACTATTCTGACTATTAAACTGGGTAATAATGTTTCTAGGCATTTTAAGGCCAAAACAATGGTCAAATTTCTTCTGAAACCCAAGAGACCAAATCGAAATGTACGAGAATTTATAATAACATTGGGTCTGAACGATAAACATTGTTTACTACATCCATTTTAACAAAAAAAATGTTTATTACAGATTATCAAAGCTATGTATAAAAAAAAGATTCTCTTTTTTTTATTTTCTTGGGATTTAGGTTCGGTAAAACTCTGATTAAGTTTTCATTTGGTTTTTCATATCTTCATTTCATTTTTAAAGGAAAAACAAACGTTTCGGCCAACATTCACAGCCTTCATCAGTGTAGTGTCAAATAAAAAAAACAGTGTTGATAATAATCCAAAAATTACATACAAAAAATTGACAAGCACACACAACATAATGTTTACTACAATTAATAAACTAATATAAGCTTGCCAAAAGATGACCACATATTTTTTAAAATTATTATTCGCAACACTAAAGCTATCTATGTATATTGACTACGGCTGAAATCGTACTCCATGTTTGGCCAAAACGTTTGTTTTTCCTTTAAAAATTAAATAAAGATATGAAAAACCAAATGAAAACTTAATCAGAGTTTTCCCGAACCTAAATCCCAAGAAAATAAAAAAAAACAGAATTTTTAAAAACAAAGTTCAAGAATAATATATATCGCCCTTTTGGTAGCATTGAACTAAATACAATTTGCGCTTTTTTAATATTTTAAAACAGCAAAAAATATGACGTTAATTAAAATTCTATCAATGATAATCTATCTATATATTACGTAGATACGTGTTTAAATTTTTAGTACTTTTTCAACTATATTTTCATATTTTTTTTTAATTTTCTCTAAAACGGTATGGAAATATGAAAAAGCATAAACGGGATTAACCGTTATAAAACAAACAAACATTTTTATGGAGAATGCATTTTTCTCAAAATGTCAATAATAAAAAAGTTTTTTTCCTTTTGTAAAGACAATCCGGGAACAAACAGTAGAGTATTATGTATAGGGATACCGAGTAATCTGACTATCGACTAATACAATCTATTTGCCAAAAACTCGTTAAGTAGAATAGCAAAGTTGCTATACTTCGTCTTTGGACCAAACAACCAGAATTTTTTTGTATCCAATGTATTTTCATATTAATAATAAAGACTGTTATTATTATTATTATCAATAAATATAGTTTAAGGCTTCTGGGTGTGTTATACCAAAACAACTATTGAACTTTCAAAAATTAATAAAAATCAATAAATGAAAAAAGAGATCAGATTTTTTTTTTTGGTTTATTATTATTAATGTTTATTTTCTGGGATATTTTTTGTCTATTGCCTATTTTTTACTAGGACCTGTCTCCATAAAAATTAATTGCATATTTGCAAAAATCCTCATTTTTTAAATATTTATTATGTTCTTTCATTGGAACATTTATAAGGGTCTAGAGTCTAGATTATTACGAGACTGGAAAATAAAGAGTTGGTCGTGGGTTTGTTTTTTGATCTTTCTTGAGCTTTCGAAAGTTTGGACTTCGAGTTTATAATGGAGAAAGTGCAATTGGTAGGTTTAAGGGCAACCTTGCTGGTTGGATAAGATCGTATTTAAGCAATAGAGACCTCGTTGTAAAAATAAATGAAGTAAAATATTCCAGTTTTGTTATAGAGTCCGGTGTGCCCCAAGGCAGTGTCCTGGGACCGTTGCTTTTTTTGATTTTTATTAACGACCTACCTGACTACATAACAACAGGTCGGGTGTTTTTGTATGCTGATGATACTTCGGTAATGTTGTCAGCAAAGACCGAAAACGAACTATATGATAAGTCTAAAATGGTTATACAACAATTTAGCGCATGGTGCCATAGAAATAAGCTAGTGATAAACCCTTCTAAAACTGTATGTGTTCATTTCTATTTTAGTCAAAATCCGATACAAGATAATTTCGTTATAAGTCTAGATAAAAATGTTGTTATTAAACCGGAAAAAACTGTAAAATTTTTGGGAACTACACTTGATGAAACTTTGAGCTGGTCAGATCAAATAGAAATTGTGTACAAGAAATTAAATAAGGGTTATTACGCACTCCTCAATTTGAGAGACTCCGTTAAGAGGGTCTTTTGAGTGCATACTACGCACTGATTTCGCTATTCCGCTATTGATTGATATATTCCGCTATGTCCTATAATATAGCAGTTTACGGTTGCGCAACTGGCAGGTTAAGAGTTTTTATTGCCCAAAAGCGGTTACTCCGTTTAATGTACGGTTTGACACCCTTGCAATCGTGCAGAAGTATTTTTAAAGAAAAAGAGATGTTACGTTTATATCCATATATCTCCTAAGCATTCTATGCTATGCATTCAAAAACAAAAACTCCTACGAAACGATTGCTGACGTCCATGACTATGGAACTAGAAACAGGGAACTGTTCTATATCGGCAAAGTATCGCATAGCCGGCATAAGAGATCTCCTTCGTTTGCCAGTAAACATTTTTTTAATGTGCTACCATGTGAACAGCGTAATATTACCAGTTTTCAAGTATTTAGAAAAACAATTAAAGATATTTTAATTCAACACAGTGTTTTTATAGCATTTCTGAATTTATGGACTATTTTAATAAATAATTTTTTACTTTTATACATTTAGTGTTTATACATATTTTATGTCTGGTTTGTATTTATTTAATCTTAGATTATTTTTTTATATGTTGCTTTTATTTGACGTGTCCAGATTCAATGTATATTGATCATATTTGTGGATAAATAAATATATATTATTATTATTATTATTAGATATTCCACCAATATAAAATTTATCAATATTTGTATGGTACTTTGAATATCACATTTTTCTCTTGTGTTTTATTCAATGCTGAAATATCTATTTGGCTATTTAATTCAGGTTTAGAAAATTACTAGAAAGTCAATTTTTTACTAAAATAATTGTTGGTACACAACTAAATATTTTATCAAAAATTAGAAATCTATTTTCTGTCCTATATCTTATTATTGGTTAAATTTTCATAAGTTTAAACCCAACTACTCTAAGGGACTCCCCAATTCCCAATAAAGCTGATTAGAGGCGAATGCCGAAGCGACCTCTGCCGCAGAGTGAGTTAATGAAATGTTAATAATCCGTTGAAAACGGTAAAGGGTTCAGTCTGTGCCTGACATATTGATTGCCCAAACGTCAAAGACAAGACCCGTAAGAAGATCCTTAATGTAACTTTACGTCATAAAATATTTTTAACTAAAACAGAATTAATAGTTAACAATAAATAAAAACATGTCAATTTTTATATATTTTATTGAGGGAACCGTACATTTTTATAAATTCAGGTTAATCTTTAATCTAGAGATCTTTTTTGAAAATCGGATTTATAGTAGTTTTGACTTCGCTTTAATTATTAAAGATTATATATCATTATATTATATCATTTACTATTATCTGTTATTCCGTCGTTCCTTGCTGCCTTTCCATATTTCATATCTTGAATTCCTTGTACCAATTTTCACAGCAATTTCAGTTTGAAAATTCAACTTTGATCAGTATGAGGTGTCGCTGATTTTTGTACTTTTAAAATTGGCCTTAATTCCGTATACAGGGTGTCTCAGGCTGAGCGTGCATTAGAAGTTTCTAGAGAACTACAACATCTAGCTGAGGGATTTTTTGCACATTACAGTTTCACAACGAGATCTATGGATTAAACATATTTTCAATATAGCCACACTTCCGGAAGCCACAATAGAATATAGCCACACACCGGAAGTTAACAGAAACTTTCTTATTTTAAATGGGTGCCCCCATTTTTTATTACATACTTATATTCTTTGTAAAATTTTATGAATTTTGATATTAAACACTCTATATCTAACATTGACCGTTTTTGAGAAAAAAAATATTTAAAATTTTTGAACGAAAAAAACTAAAAAACTGCCTGTTAAAAATATGTGTATAGCCTAAACGTCAAAATTACTGGTTACCACTGTGCCATAAAGAGAAAACGTGTGGCTATGTATTTCAAAAATTAAATTGTTCGAATGTCATATGATAATGATCGCAGTTGTAATAGAATTGAGCGATTAAAAAATTATCATAAATCATTTTTTTCAAATAGAAACCCGCTTTTTTATTTCACTAGTGAAAAGGCGTTACTTTTTGACTCTACATGTTCCTATACCTAAAATAAATCGTTTTTAAGTTATTTAAGATTTAGTTTTAAAGCGTATACTTTCTTCATTTTAACCAGTAGCCTCTAACTTTAAATGTCAAGTGATGTCAAAATGTCAAACTCTTAAGGGGGGTAAAGCGCTATTTATAATATAGGAAATTCAAATAATTCGTTTTCTGACAGATGGAAATAAATTGTCTGGCCGTTTGATACTGAATATCAAAGGAAGCTAGATAAAATCAAGAGAAATATACGTTTTCAAACTAAATCTAAAATAACTTAAAAGCGATTTATTTTAGGTATAGGAACACATCAGGCGTCTAAATGCAAAATCCGACAGTCACACTTTTTTGTAAACTTAGTTCTATACACCTTTTAATTCGTTATGCCAAGAAAAACTCTCTGAATTACATTTCTATGGATATTTGCAAAAAATACTGCACTGGATAAATTCAGTAGGTACTTTAGATTTATTATTCTTTTTAATATTCATAATATGGTGCCCGGTGGCGTAGAGGTACACGCTCTCGTCTACCAATCTCAAGGTAGTGGGTTCGAATCCTATACCCGGCATGTTATCAGCCGACTATTTTTATTAAAAATAAAAATAGATTGGGTACCTAGATCGACTCAGCCTTAAATGAGTACTTGGGATTCACAATCCTGAGGTAATAATAGGCGGTTGAAGCGTAGTGCTAGCCACATTATCTTCCTTGTATACCGAACGGCTCTAGCATGGCAGGCTGTACCTTGCTACTCCCAAGGCTTTAAACGCTATATACAGGAGCTATTATTATTATTATTAATATTCATAACATAAATCATTTTTTTTTGTATTCTGTAAAATTTATTTCGTGGGACTTGAGGGTTTTGCATTTGGACGCCTACTATATAGTTAAAAAGTAACGAATTGAAAAGCCTTTTCATTAGTGAAATAAAAAAAGGTGGGTTTCTATTTGAAAAAAAAATGATTTATGATAATTTTTTAATTGCTCAATTCCATGACAGCTACCTCCATTATTATATGACATTTGAACAATTTAATTTTTGAAATACTCACATCGTCAGTTATTATTTGCATTTCTGATATAATAAAATTAAAATAAACAAATAGTTTTGAGGACGTATTGGAAATAAAAATGCGAAATTTACCGAATATTTCAAATTTACCTTGATTTTTATTGAACTCAAAGAAATATACACATTTTTTTAGATTCTAAACTGTGAATTAAAAAAAAAGATAAAACCATTTTTACTTAATAAAGGGTATGGCCTCCTCTACTGTTCATTACAGCCCTACATCGTCTCTCCATGCTCCTGATCAGGTTGTCGATCTCTTCTTGAGGTACAGCCTGCCACGCTGCATTCACGGCCCGAACCAGCTCCCTACGAGTTTCACGAGGCATACCCATTCTCAAAATTCTTCTTTGGGCCGCGTCCCATACGTGCTCGATGGGGTTGAGGTCAGGAGATTGTGCCGGCCAGGATAAGATGTTTAATTGATGAGCATTGATAAACTCACTTACCACTCTGGCTGTATGAGGCCGTGCATTGTCATGCATGAGAATGAAGTTTCTCCCAAAATCATTGGCATATGGTAACACGACAGGCTTAAGAATTAAATCACGATATGTGATTCCTGTTAGAAACCTTTCAAGAAAATCGAGATCGGTTTTTCGGCCTAACTGGACTCCTCCCCAGACCATAACTGTACCATCATGTGTTTCCTGGAGAACTATACTAAGCTCTGGAGCTGTAAGAGTCGGTCGGCGTCGAGCATTTAATTGTAAAAAATGATCTTGCTGATGGGTAGTAATGCGATGTCGCCCTGTGTGCCTTTCAGCAACATCACCACTTTCACGGTAGCGTGCACTTAATCGCGATATTACACTTTGCGTTGTATTTAATGCTCTAGCTACGTCGATTTGGCGTATTCCAGCTTCGAGCATACCCATGGCCCTTAGCATTTCGTCTCTGTTAAGATGTCTACGCTCCATAATGTCGTTTAATACTAAACAGAGTTATTTGAATGAATTTTGGCCAGTTATCATAAAAACATAGCCAGTACAGGTTAAATTCGAACAATTGATGCTAGGTGCTTTTTATACATTTGACAAAAAATGCACAAACACTTCTGGAAATATCCCAAATTTAGAAATAACTAGTGTGACTACTTCGTTTCAATCGAAGTAGAAAGAATCGGCCTACAAATATGTGGTTGTTTTTCAAAACATTTATTTTTGACTTTAATAAAATGATATCCCTAGATTTTTCCGGTGTGTGTAGATAGCCACATGTAGCTGTTTATGTTACAGAGGCTGTGGTAATCACTAAATTTGACTTTTAGGCTATACAATTTTTTTTGACTGGTAGTTTTTTTCGTCCAAAAATTTTAATTTTTTTTTCTCATAAACGGTTAAAGTTAGGTATAGTGTGTTTAACATCAATATTCATAGAATTTTACAAAGAGTTTAAGTATGTAATAAAAAATGGGGGCACCTATTTAAAATAAGAAAGTTGCTGTCAACTTCCGGTATTTCCAGAATTGCCGCCATATTGAAAATGTTTTTAATCGATAGATCTCGTTGTAAAACAATGATGTGCAAAAAATCTCTGGTTTAGATATTGTGGTTTTCAAGAAACTTCTAATGCACGCTCAGCCTGGGACACCCTGTATACTTCCCAGAAATGTTGCATATAATCCGTATCTCAAATCTTTTGTTGTAGGTCTTAAATAACTCAAAAATTAATCCACAAAACACTAACTGTCAAGTACTTAATAACTATACCCAATTTCTAATTTCTAAGCGAAGATAAATTTAATAGAGCGGCCAAAATCTGAACCATTTATTAACACCGCCACTCTGTTTACCTCAAATCTCAGCTCAAAACCACGAGTGTTCTCTAATCTGCTCTGTTTCCCCGCACTTCAAACCAAATTAATTAGGAAAATAATTAAGGACCTTTGGAAGGAAACAATGATTTTTAATTAATTAATCCATTTCTGATAACCAGTCAACTGTAAAAGGATTTGTTTTTCTTTCACGTCAAAGAAACGAAATACAAAAGGAAAGAAATTACATTTATAAACTAATATGTGCTGTCTTATAAAATAGCAATAAAATACTAATTTAAGAACAATTAAAAACAAATTGGTATAAAATATTTTTTTTGTAAACTAGGAATGTGACCGTGTTAAAGAATGTGACATTAATTAAAAACTTACCTCCGGTGGCTACACAGGTGACATTAACCGCTGATCCTTCGTTATAAGGTCCTATTTTGTAATTAGGAATATGCTGTCCATTGTCATCCAGGATGCTCAATTTTTCAGGTGGAACTGTAATATAAAACAGATACTTTTATTACTAAAAATATATAGTTTTGTATATGAATGTATATTTTTCAACAGAAATATAAATAAAAATATGTGTTAAAGCTTTATTCAATATTGCTTTTGATATTATACTTTATTCCCTTTGCGTTTGTATCAGTATAATGAGTAAAATGCTCATGTAGCGACCAATCCCGGGTTTTGATATGTCCAATTTTATCAACAACTCCTTTGATTAATGGATTTTGTTTTTGTTTTGTTCGTGTGGCAAGTGGAAGACTACTTGTTATAGACGGAGAGCTGAGGTGGAACTCTGTAACGAAATAGCGATCGGTAGCGATGAAGAATACTGTCGATTGCCGTTTAGTTTGTACGGCCAAGGTCAGTATTCTTTATCGCTACCGATCGCTATTTAGTTACAGAGTTCCAGCCCTGGCTACATAAAAAATACATTATCAACGTTACATGGCTAATTTCTTGTGAAGTATCCTTTTGTGTAGCCATAGTGAAATAGTCATGTCTGTCAGCGCGATCCCGGGGCTTAAAGCGGGTGTGGCCCATCGAAAGGGTGAAATTTTGACACTCAAAATATTATAAGGTTGTAGTTTTATTTATTAATAAGAAACGTGTAAAATTGTTGACAGACATTTTTCCTGTGGCTAAAATGCCGGCAGACAACGCGAAAGAGGTATGGATTTAAACAAAAAAAAATAATTGCATATAATACATGTTTGTTGATTGGTGGAATGTCATGCTACAGGGTGAATCTAGAATAAGAGCAAGTATTTTCAGAGCTGGTAGATCTCAATAAAAGAAACATATTTTCTTTTTACCGTTTTCCAAATAAGTCCAAAATAACTGAGTTATTCAAGTTTGAAAATTTAAATATAAATTGATTTATTTTTAAATAATTTTGTAAGCCACCTGATTTTTTCTGTATTTGCATCCATTCTTTTAGCCATAGAGTACAGCCGTATGCCTGGTAGGTTAAGAAATAATTATACCGTGGATAAATTTGTGGTAAACAGGCAGTTGTAAAAAGTTTTCTAAAATATACAGGAAAATTTAAACAAAAATGCACGATTTTCTACATCTTTTTTGGCGAAAAAAAACTCATAGACGTGTTCCTGATGTCGAAATATATCACCTTTAAAAGTATTTGCACTTATTTAAGACTCACACTGTATAAGCGTTTTCAGGAAACGCTCGCCGTGTTATTAATTGAAATCTAATACATGTAAAGCTTGATTTTCATGCATCCGTTGTCCGACGATACGTTGATACGATATTAATTTTATTGGTTGAATTTAAAGGCTTCGGTTGGTTAACCGTTTCTAACCAATCGAAGTCTTTAAATTCAACCAATAAAACTAATATCGTATCATCGTATCGCTGGATAACGGATGCATGAAAATCAAGCTTTATACGTTGATACGATGGTCCGACGGTGCTCTGATTGGTCATATCGTTTTCGCGCCACTTTTCATCCGTAAATATTTTACTTCAGCCCGTCAACGGACCCGTTTATACGATAACGGACGTTTTGGCACTTTGACAAATTTAATTCAACCTTAATAAAAATATAAGTAAAATAGCAAAATCGTTATTGAAACTAAAATATAAAATAACACCAACGTATATCCGATAAACGGAGGCATGAAAATCCAATAAATTTAAAAACTGCGTTATCCAAAGTCTTTAAATTCTACCAATAAAATTAATATTGTATCAACGTATCGTCGGACAACGGATGCATGAAAATCAAGCTTAAGTCTACAAAAATTTTACGATGCAGATATCGACTCAGAGGAAGACTCGTTTGCGAGAGCGAGTATAAACAGTGAGGCAGAATAGTAAATATATGATATCTGTTAATAAAAAAATAGGTTTATAATATAATCGTATAAATTATTTATCTATACTTAAATGGATGAGGCAGCGAGCGTTCCCTGAGAGCGCTAGAGTAATATCGCGCTTTTGATAACTGTCTGCAGCTGATTCAGCCACGATATTTTTGTCTGTCCTTTTGCATACAGCTTTTACAATAAATTGACAATTCCACCAATCGGCATGCATGTATGCCATCATTTTTTTCATTTTTCAAATTTCATTTTTTAATAATTTTTAAAATTTCATGCCTCTTTCGCGTTGTCTGTCGGCATTTTAGCGACTAAAAAAATGTGTGCCAACAATTTTCCACGTTTCTTAATAATAAATAAAAGCTATTTTAGCAATTATAACTCGTGTACCTTATAATATTTTTAGTGTCAAAATTCACCCTTTCGATGGGCCGCCCCCGCTTTAAGCCCCGGGATCGCCCTGGCAGACATGACTATTTCATAATGGCTACACAAAAGGATACTTTACACAAAAAATTAGCCATGTAACGATAATACGTAAAGATCTTTAATTTAATTCTACGCTGTGTTTGTCATAATGTGGATCAACCTGCTCTCACTACCGGTTTCGGAGCCCTACTCCATCATCAGGTGAGCTTGGGCAGATCCACAAAATGACAACCACAGCGCAGAGATAGTTAATTCCGACTTGTCGGAACGTATCGGTTAGATATTAAGTCCCGAACGGGAGATAGCGGCCTACGTGCAATGGTAGTACTTTCGTACCACCGAGACGCAACTATCGATAGTAAAAAGATGGCAAAAGGCTTTTTTTTCAGGCAAGCTAAATTATAAAATAGAAAACAAATTTCTTGCAGTATATGTATATAATAAAATTATATAAGGATTCTTGCCACTTAACTGCTGATATAGAAATTTAATTCTACGCTGTATTTGTCATAATGTGGATCAACCTGCTCTCACTACCGGTTTCGGCGCCCTACTTCTTCATCAGGTTAGCTTGCCTGAAAAAAGGCCTTTTACCTTCTTTTTACTATCGATAGTTGCTTCTCGGTGGTACGAAAGTACTACCATTGCACGCAGGCCGCTATCTCCCGTTCGGGACTTAATATCTAACCGATACTTTCCGACAAGTCGGAATTAACTATCTCTGCGCTGCGGTTGTCATTTTGTGGATCTGCCCAAGCTCACCTGATGATGGAGTAGGGCTCCGAAACAAAAAAAAAATAAATTTCTATATTAGCAGTTAAGTGGCAAGAATCCTTATATAATTTTATTATATACATATACTGCAAGAAATTTGTTTTCTATTTCATAAAAATAGAGTTACAGGCAAAACTTTAACAATTTAATCCAGTACCACATTTTACAATCGACACAACCACATTAATTAAAGAAATTCTTGGACTACAATATAACGAGAAACTTTCTATCGACTAAAATTATTAGATCTTACAAGGAGTACAGAACTTCTACGGCAAAACTTTGCACTAGCCAACTCCATAACGAAACAATAAAGTTAGCAGGAGGAAGGTTGTTAATTGCCTGGCACAATTAAATTAGTTTGTTGGGGCTATCGCGGAGAGCCATTGACAAAGTGAAGTGAATCATTAGCTTCGGTAAGTGGTGCGCACTATAAACACATAACACATTTATGGAATTATTTTGAAATAGCCTTTGTTCGCCGTGCCGTGCATAGTTCTGATAATGCGGCTCGATTGACCAATTAATTATGTTATACCGGCGGAAGTTCCAATGACCGGAAAGATTTAATTAATATTTGACTTAGTTTTGTACCATGACTAGAGCTTAAGTATCGACAAAGTATACTGTATTGATAGATAAATGAAAGAGACACGAATTTAAGTATATTTGATATCAATTATAGTATATAAATATATCTTTTAGTTACGTAATCGAGGGCGCGATTTTTAAATTCATTGTTGCCAACCATGGACATATTTGGAGCCGTGTTGACTAACTGGAATTTAAATTTCGCGATAGGGATTGAGCGGGGACTGAGTGTTGTGATCTGTTGTGATATTTTAAACTTGAAAATGTTTACTAGCAGACCTTGCAGTCGAACATTGTTTTTTTTTCGAACCTCTTTTAGTGCAAAGTGTACAAGATAGCTTAATAGCCGTAAAAAACTCATCGCAACTTTATTAGAATATTTTGAACAAGAAAGCGGCTGTAATAACTAGAGCGCGGATTTCTAGAAATTATGCCATAAAATATTAAGTAATATTTGATGGCAGATGTATTTCGATGATATACATACACATAAATTACAAATATAATGCTGTGGCTAAGTTTTTTTAGTGCCATTTTGCTTATTTTCTGATTTTAAATCATTTATTTTTTTAATGCCAGTTTTACGCATATTTTCTTCATTGGTGGAATATTTGGTGCTTATTTTCCACTTAATTTTCAACTTAGGTATTATCTGATATATTTATTGATTTCCGGGTAACCAGAATTTTATTACCGAACGCAAGAATTTTTTTTTGCCAAACCCAGTTCCAAGTGAGAAGATTTTGTTAATGCTTTCCGATGCGGCTGCATACATGACAAAAGCATTTACAAATTTGAAAGTTTTTTATGAAAACTTAGTCCTTGTTTAACACATGGAATTAATCGTGTGGCTGAAACTATTCCAGCACAGTTTCCTTTGGTTAATACTTTAATAAAAACAGGAAAGAAAGTTTTCGTAAAAGCTTATTTGAGGGTACAATTTTATCGAGAAAGATTTCCAGGTATACCACACTTCCTCCTGAACCGGTGATTACCAGTTGGGGTACGTGGATGGGTGCTGCCTATTTTTATGCTGTTAATTTTGATTCATTGAAAGAAATTATATTACAATTTCCTCAATCTGCTTCCCAAGCACTTGAAAAGTGTCAAGAGATTGTGAAAAATGAAGAGATAAAACAAAACTTATCAAGTTTATCAAAACAAACTACAGCTTTGTGAGCGAAGCTATCACAAAACTCGAAAACAAGGATCTTGCGCTAGTAGATGCAGTGGAAATAGTTGAGAAATTTAAAACGGAGATCGCAAAAGTGCGTGGCGCTTCAGGAACTATAATTTTTAATAAATTGACTGATGTTTTAAATAAAAATACAGGGTATAAATTTTTAACTCAAATAGCAAATGTTATTCAAGGAAACATTGTTGAAGATCTCACTATTAATGTGAGTAATTCCAAAATTTACATATGCCCCGATTACAAGTGTAGATGTTGAACGAAGTTTTTCCCACTTAAAATATGTCCTTAGTGATAGGAGAATGGTATTTTCTGTAGAAAATTTAGAAAAACAGTTAATTATTGGTTTATTTAAAAACGATGATTAGTTTATTTCGGTCAAGTCCTAATTTCATTTGTTTTTGTTATTTAAATATTTTTTATTACAAAATATTAGGTATATAACTCATTATGGTTTAGTTTGTTCATATAAGTGTATAGCTTATGTTGTTCTGCATAATTATTTTTAATGCTCGTTTATTAAAAAATATTAAATTAATAAAAATTATTTTTTTTTCATGCTTTTTTAAATCTACGTGCATATTTATGTGCTTATTTTCGAACTATTTTGGGCTTTTTTAAGTGCTTATTTTAGGCTTTTTAATGCTTATAAATCCGCGCTCAAGTAATAACCCTTTATGTCACTTAAGTGCTGTTAAGAAGGTGAGTTTTGTTGATGTAAATGATAACTGTTTATATATTTATAATTAACTAGCTTGTACCCGCGACTTCGTTCGCGTCAAATTAATCATTTGTAATGATGATGATAAAGCAATGCAAGAATTTCCATTAACATATAAACTGGATAAAATTTTCTCACATTTATGTCAGCATGGCAAAAAACAATATGGCGATATTATTTATATAACTTGGTAATATTTGAGGGGTAGTTTCATCTCGTTGGAATTTGACTTTCGAAAAATCCGTTTGCCAAAAATAAGCTAAGCAGTTTAAGCAGAATCGTGGTTAATCAATTACCCGACTTTTTGGAACACCCTGTATGATTTTTTAAAACAATTCAAAATATGTAACAAAACACAATAAATTATGCGTGTCGAAACGTTTTCCCGAAAGTCTAACTGTTTTTTAAATAACAGATATTGTAATATTTGAGGGGCGTTTTCACCCTCTTGGAATTGAGATTCGAGAAACCCCTCCTTATCGAACATGTACACTCCCCAGTCAATCCGTTTGCCAAAAATCAGCTTTAAACGTGAAGCAGTTTAAGGAGAATCGTGATTAATCGTGGTCATATTCTAGGAAACACCCTGTATAAATTTTTAAAGAATCTTAGAATATGTAAAACAACAAAATAAAATATATATGTTTAAGAGTTTTTCCGAAAAACTCATCGGTTTTTAAATAAAAAATATTCTAATGGGGTGGTTTCGCCCCCTTAAAATTCGAGTTTCGAAAAGTCCCTTCTTATCGAACTAAACACGAACTTACACCCTAAAGTCAATCCGTTTTCCAAAAATCAGCTTTTTACGTCAAGCGCTTTAAGCAGAATCGTGATTAATCAATGACCAGATTTTTCAAAACACCCTGTATACATTTTTAAAAAATCTTAAAATATGTAAAAAAAACAAAATATAATATACGCGTTTAGGCGTTTTTTCGGAAACTTGACCGTTTTTTAAATAAAAAATATAATATTTTGGAACTGGAATTTCGAAAATCCTCCTTATCGAAGCTCTACACCCTAGAATCAAGCTGTATGCCAAAATTGAGCTTCTTACGCGTTGAGTGGTTTGAGCAGGATCGTGATTAATCAGTGAGTCAATCACTTAAGGATTTTATATATTAGTATAGATTTACTTTTGTTTCCTAAAATATTTTGATTAAAAGAAAATATACAGGTTGTTAACTCGACAGTTACTTATAGGGAAACAGAATGGCAACACTGCCTAATGAGGACGCATGCATTATTGATTTTTCTGCCGACTCGTCCCGTCGCGTCGCGTCGTCTATCGACGAGCGGGCCGAGGTTGCCATATTTCAACCATAAAGCTCTTGCCGCGAGTAATAAACAAATTACAAACCTGTATAAAAGTGAGCAACGCTATGCCTGTCGTGTATATGGTCATATACGGTATAATATATTTTTAGGGTTCATTGGAAATAAATATTCTAATATTTGAAAACTCCATAAATAATACAACAAATTAAGCAAAGTTACAATTTTATTTAAAAACAAAGGTCTTTATTTAATTTTTGGAACTGGATGTGTTTTAAGCTACAGACTCCTAGAGATATTGTAACTCTGTTACATAATAGGCTATGGTATGATACTCATTTAATTATCAATTATAAATGAAAAATAACATAACATCTACTTTAAAACCCTACGCGCTCAGCTCATTTTTTTATGTCAAAAACGTTAATTTATCTCATGGTCGAGATTTAAAAGCACTATCCTTTAACATATCCCCATAAAAAACCCAGACTAGATAACTCAGGAGCTTTAAAGCATTTTATGAATGGGCGAATGCACACTCCAGACATGTCACTTTGTCTCTGATGTTGGATAAGTTGATGATGAAAGATGTTTTCTCTTTTAACTGACACAAAATGATAACTAGTTGTTAAAGTTGAACTAATTTGACAGCTATGTTGAGGTAATGTCAGGCATATCGCAGCCACCTAGATTTTTTTTTATTAATTATCAAATAATAAAGATGTACTGACACTAAATCATAAAAATGAAAATATCTAGGAAAATCCTTGTCTGAGAGGTAGGCAACCTGTATAATAATTTGAAGAGGCATGAATTCCCGAGTGTTCCATTTAAAATAAAAGAGTAACTTGCTGTTAAATGTGGCCAATGTTCCATATTAATTTTGTCTCACCATGTATAACTTTTTGAGTCAAGTTTTAATTTGATACACTAAAGTACAATAATTATTTTAACTACATATTAGGCTATACAGGTAAAATTTCAGTTTAGGTAGCTTTTATTGAAATTTAAAATTTGTTCTTCATTTTTAGAAAATGTCAAATATGTTAAAAACCTTGCATTTTAGTCATATACCTCTCTTATAAAACTCACCTTTATTTTCCTCCTAGAATCCGAAAATCAATTAATATATAGGGTGTTCCATTACAAAAAAATACAACTTTGATGTGTAACTTTTTTGGGGACACCCTGTAGAACTCTCTTTATTTTTAAAAGATGCTTTCTGTTAACCTACATATGCTCCCAAAATTTCATTTTAATATAAACTACCGTTCTCCTTGGAGCCTCCGCATCGTATGAGAGGCTCCATTCTGTATATATGTTACAGTACGTCTGTCCGTCCTGTAGCTACGGGGTATCCGTGAGAGGGGAAACGATATTCTCTCGATGTTTTTCGTAAAAAATTAGACGACGCGTCCCATCAATAAAAATTCGACAAATTTGCAAGTAGCCAATAAAATGAGTGGGCGGAGCGATTTGCGGTGACGTACTCGTCAAGTCGACGTATAAAATATATTGCTGTTTATTTAAATGTTTTTGTCCGCATTCCTTTCATAGACACAGATCCAGCAGACGTACTTTACAGTGAAAGTCAGAAATTCAGTGATTGTTAACATTCACTAGGAAATGCTAGCAATTACGCATTGGACCAGTGAATGTGGTATTTTAAATTTTAATTCACTATAGTGAAAGTAACATTTACTAAAGATCGCCAGTAAAAGTTATTCTATTGTACAGGGTGTCCCACTAATAATGGCTTTCGGCTGTATCTTGGAAAGTATTAAAGGGGATATGAGAAATTGCTGGAAATTATTTTCAAGTTTGTAAAACGACCGCTAGAGAGCGCAAATGCTATGAAAAATAAGAAAATAGAATTTTTACGGAATTTTGACTAGATAATGGGTACTATAAATAACAGCTTCATAATCTTCTTATTGGATTTTTTTTGGTAGAACCATTTTCCCCTATCTGCTAAAATAAAGTGGTGGGGGAAGGTTAGGGATATCTTTATTTAAATGTTAATAACTCCGGACTGGATGATCAGAATCCAACGAGCGAGGGCTCGTTTAAAAGAGCGTTTCTTACTCTATATTATACAATAATAATAATAATAATAAGGTTTTTAATCTAGACGCTAGCCCTTTAGTTTTCTTACAATTTAACCAACATAGCGCGTTTTTTCAAAAGAATTAAATACGATAGTATATGTAATTTTAGCTGATAGTAAAGAGCAGTAAAAGCTTAAAAAGTCAGCGAAAACCGCATCTTGATATCTTTTTCAAGACGAAGGTATTAGCAAAATTATAATAAATACCCAAAAATAAGACCTTAATTGCCTTATTTTTACAACATGGCATCAGTAGCTCTCTTGATTATGCCCATTCTAACAAAAAAATAAGATAGAAACAGTTAGTTTATTTTAAAATCGACGAAATACCAGAATACCATAATACCAGATGTATTAGTATCTAATAATTAAGATATTAATAACAGTGACAAGAAACGATGATTCAGTGAAGTCATGGTAGGCTTTGAGAAAAATTTGCTTTTGACGTAATAGTATAAATGTCAAATTGTTATTAGATCAACATTTTGATAGTCTTAACAGCGTTTTTTATCTTTTAATTGCTTTTTAAAAATGCCTTTATTATTTGAAGTTGTTGTACAGAGCGAGTGTGGTGAGGAAGAATGTTGGTGGAAGTTAAAAAAATAAAACTTTTAAGAACATTGGATCACCTCAATATGCATTATTTCAGTATTCATACACTACATATTTAACAATAAGAGAAAAATAGAGGTACTCTTATATTTATTAATTAACCATCAGCCGTTCTCTTATCTGTCTCTTTCCGCTAAAGCGAAATCGTCGGTTTTCAGCTGGAAGGAAACAAATTGCCCGCCTCCGAAAGTGAGTTCGGAGAATATTAATTGTGCTCCGAAATTAATATTAATTATTATAAATTGGAGTTCGCCGCGGTCGCGACACCCCACTCGACGTAATTCCGTCGAAACAAAACGAGTGGTTGAGTGCTCCGGCGGGAGTTTGGGAAAATAAATGCGCTGCGGGCGTTAATTTAAATTTAGTAAAGGCGCGCTCTCGCGAAATTGTGCAGCATTTGTTTCGTTTTTTTACCCTTTCACTGCGAATGGCATACATGCATGACAAATAGGTTCTTCCCCGGATGTGACTGTCACACATGTATTTCTTGAGCACGAGTAATTGAACAATTTTTCGTGAATGTACAGTAGAGGGAAGGATGGTAATATGGAACCTGCTTATACACTTGCGTGCATAGAAATCGGCCCAAGGCAAACTTTTGATGTTAACTATATATTTTTTAGAATATATTTGTCAGATTAAGAAAAAATATATACTGTTTGAAAGACAATTTTATATTCTTTGAAAAGAGTTTAGAGATATTAATTTGTATTTCGGTTTCTTTGGATTAAAATTATTAAATTAATGCATGAAACAAATTATCGTTTTTCATTACTAAGATTACGATTATGTATTTATTTATTGATTGACAATTAATTAAAATAAACTTTCAATAATGGGTATGACCCCCTCTTGCTCTTACAACATCTTTCATACAGTTTGGCATGGATTCAATCAAGTTTGATATTGTTGCTTGCGGTATGTTAAGCCACTCTTCTTATACTGCAACAATGAGCTCTGGGATAGAGGTTGGGGCTCTTTGTCTAGTACGAATCCTTCGTTTTAGCTCATCCCATAAATGTTCTATCGTGTTTAAGTCTGGACTGCATGCTGGCCATTCCATAACCCGAAAACCGACTTCTGAAATGTAATCGTGTACGATTCTTGATGTGTGTGCTCTCGCATTGTCATGCATAAAAGTGAATTCGCTTCCAATTTAGTCGACGTAAGGTACCACATGAACTGCTAAAATTTCCTCAATATACCTAGCACCAGTTAAACCTCCTCTCCTGTGCCGATGGTCGTCCCAACGGATAAAAACTGGGTCGGTTCGCGCAGTCATAGAAATTGTACCCCAGATCATGCAGAAACCACCTCCATAAGAAATCCGCTCCTCAATGCAGCATTCTGCGAATCGCTCATCTGGCCTCTGGAACAATTTTCTTCTTCAGTCGCTACCATAAAGGCATATCCTGGTCTCATCTGAGAATAAAATACATTCCCATTGTTCTAGTGGCCAAATTCAGATGTTCCGTGCAAAAGGCAGGCGTGTTAGATGCTGAGCTGGGGTAAGTCTTGGACCAATTGCGGGTGTTTTGGGGGTTATGTTACTTCCTTCAATCTTCGTCTTACTGTCCTCTAACTAATAGTCACCACTCCTCGTGTTTCACGGAGCTGTTGTTGCACCTGAATAGCATTATAAGATGCCGATTTCTTAATATTGTTGACACAATAAAGTGGTCATCACGATCCGTTGTATATCTCTTTCCACCAGTTCCAGGTCGCCTACGAAAGGATCGAGTCTCCTCATATCGTTCACACACTCTTCGAACCGCTCCGCGTGTCACATGCAGTTGCCGAGCTACAGCTCTCTGTTTAAGTCCATTTTCAATTAAAGCGATTACTTTGGCAGCTTTTTTCCGTGATGTATGCATTAAATTGAAACACTAATCAAACAATGAAACACAACAAATCAAACAATGAAAGAACAATGTGCAAATTTCGATTAGAAAGTAACAGTAAAGTAGTAATTGCAATATTTGATAAGTTTTTTATTCCTATTGTCACCACAACACAAATGCCTTTCATTTTTTTACCCGTTGCTACGCATATAAACGATAAGTACTTTGGATAAATTTATAGTCATATTAAAGCATGTTAAATTGTCTTTGAAACAGCTCATATTTTTTTCTTGGTCTGATAAATAGATTCTAAAAGACACAGTTAAAGTCAAAAGTTTACAGTGGGCCGATTTCTATGCACGCAAGTTTATTATGGAACCCCTCTTTTATTATGAAACTATTATGTCAGTAGTCACCTACAAACGCCGCAAAATGCTTACAATATTATGCCGTGTCGCTAGTTTAGCGATAAACGGTCTATTTGCTGATCGCAGGTTTTTTAAAGTTTTTTTACCAAGAATATTATACAATAATTCTGACGTATTTATCGGTAAGTAAAGTAAAGTAAAGATTTCAAGTTAACGTCTCCTTTTTGTTGCCAGGGCTAATCTGGACGGGGCCTACTTTGTTTACGCGGAATCCGAACCGCGGTCCTCGTCTATATCATGGTCAATGGCCTACCGACTTGGCAAGTGTCTAAATCGACTCTTACTCACAAGATATCCTATCTCATCCGGCCTCGAACCGGCGTGAATGAGCAGTGTGTGTCATAATAACCAGATTTTTGGAAACACACTGTATAGATTTTTAAAAAATCTTAAAATATGTAGAAAAACAAAATAAAATTTACGTGTTTAAGCGTTTTTTCGGAAACTTGACCGTTTTTTAAATAAAAAATATTGTAATTTTTGAGGGGTGGTTTCACCCTCTTGGAACTAGAATTTCGAAAAATCCCTTCTTATCGAACTTCTACACCCTAGAATCAACCTGTATGCCAAAATTGAGCTTCTTACGTTGAGTGGTTTGAGCAGGATCGTGATTAAATCAGTATGTCAGTCACTTAAGGATTTTATATATTAGTATAGATACTAACATACCAAATCTCGTCTTTAACTGAAAAAATAGAGACGCACCCGGTATATGCCTTTTTTATTCAACATCATTTTTACGATGGAAGTTTAAATTTTATGTCTTGTTTTAATATTTAATTTATTACATTACTACATAAGCAACAGCTTTCCGCAGAGATTACTAAAACCTTTTTTTTTCAGTTTTAATAGCTAATCTTAATTCCTTTTACAAACTTTCTTTTTAAAGCGCATTTAATTATTAATAAAAATTTAATGATATTTTATTAAAGTTGTTTGAAACTAAAGTTCGCCAACTACTTTTTACGGACCTCGTCATCCCGTTTCTAAATATTTGCGAAGTTTCGAAAGTGCACTGACTATGCTTTAATTATAAATACGACGTGAACACTGGCGATGACTAAATTTGCTCTAAGTTAAAAGTTATTTCTTGCTTTGTAGCACAGAGAATATTAGTACAGCGTTACTAAGTGTCGGTTTGGAGCAAAAAATATAAATAATTTCCAAACAAATTCTCAATATTATTTTAATATAACTTGCAATGTTTGTATGATAATTTAATTTATTTTCACAACACATTGAGTTCAAGTGACAATACAACATTATGATCATCTCAATTATCCAATTTTTTCTGCGCTAAAAAGTTTCATATACCGGGTGTTGCATCGTCAAGCGGGACATAGGAAATCCCATGTAAATTTTAATGGGGTCATATATTGACTTCCCTAATTATTTTAGAGAATAATTCTATTTAGGTTTATTGAAGAGCATTAAAACCCACATTCAAAAGAATAACTTTAGATATTTTTGATTAGACCGATTACGAGTTATCGCCGATTTCTTTTTAAATATTTCTCCTTTTTTATGGCTCTATATTTACTTATGAGCACCAGTCAAGGTAAAAGATAACTGTCAAATGAAGTTGTCATTTCAGAAATTATTTATCTATATAGTGCTTTATTATTTTTATTAAAAACTCATACCTACATCGAAAATATTAGCCATGAATTACACTACCGAAGAAAAAGTATCGATGATCAAATGGTATTATCAAGGAAATAGTCATCAAAAGGTGTCGGACATGTTTGCTGCTCTGTATCCGAATAGACCGATACCTGGAAAATCTACAGTCGCAAGGAATATCCAGAGATTTGAGACCAAAAGTACCCTAATAAATAACTGCAGATGTGAAGCAAGACAGGAACAAAGAGAAGATGCAAGAAATGATACCGACTTGGAAGTTTTATTGTGCGTGGAAGAGAACGATGGAAAGATCAGCACAAGGAAACTTGAGGATGAAATAGGAATAGATCACACTAAAGCGTTTCGAATTTTGAAACGACATAAATACTTATCCTAAACACGGATAGGGACTTTTTAAAAAACATATGTTTCACTGATGAATGCACGTTTACCTTAAATAATGAACCCAATGTTCAAAATTATCGATATTGGAACAAAGATAACTAATACAGGTTTGTCGAAACAAGGACGCAATATCCACAGAAAGTTTGGCCATTATTTCTTACGCGAAATTTCAATGCAGAATATTATTTGGAACTACTCGAAAATCATATTTTACCTGCTTTACATGATGCAGCTAGGGAAAATCAGGAAGTTTGGTACCAAATGGATGGCTGCCCGGCACATAGTACCCTGGATGTTCGAGAATATTTAGACAATAGTTTTAACGGAAACGTTATTGGCCTAAATCATACAGTAAATTGACCAGCAAGATCTCCTGATATTTCGCCAAATGATTTGTTTCTCTGGGGCCATTTAAAAAACAGGATATACAAGGATAAAAAATACCCAAATCTAGACGAGTTAAAAAATGCTATTTCTGCCGAATGCAATAGAATTTCAGTTTACCAACTAGCGAATGTAAGAAGAGAATTTTATGATCGCCTGAGTTATTGTCTAGCAGTCGATGGAGGAATATTTGAACATCTTAAATCCTAAAGTTCTAACAATTTAATAGTACCTAAATTAATAAGTTATTGAATATTGTAATAATACTATAATTAACCTTGTAATTGATTACTTTATTTTACTTTAATTCATATTAATTTGCATTTATAAATACATCTTTAAGATTTCTGATATAGGAATGAGTTTTTAATAATAATAAAGCACTAAATAGGTAAATTTCTGAAATGACAACTTCATTTGACAGTTATCTTTTACCTTGACTGGTGCTCGTAAGTAAATACAGGGCTATAAGAAAGGAGAAATGTTTAAAAAAATTTGTTGTTATTAGTCTTGGATTAAGTTAAATTTGTTGTTATTAGTCTTGGATTAAGACAAATGAATATGTTTATCCCATCAAGGAGACTGAAATCTACAAAATATAAAGAGATAATTTTAATCGGCGTTAAATGGCCTACAAAACCGTGCTAACAAGATCCCTCACCCGGAGTCCTCGGGCCCATTGCGATACTCCCGTATTATTGTACCAAACCTTCCTCTCATTCCTTCTTTCTTTGCGTTAAAGCACTTCCAGCTCTTTGCAAATTTCCCAATGTTGTTGATGCTGGCTTCTTCTGCTTTGTCTAGTCTCTCCAATAAACCTTGCACTAAAATTTTAAGGCGTCGGCGTCGCCGTTGGTATTCCAGTGCCGGACGGCGGCACAACAAATACTCTATGGGATTCTTCTTCCTCTCCGCATTCTCTGCAGTAGTTGTTGTTGGAAATCTCGCGAGGTTTACCCCCATGAAGTAGTTTCCAGTGACCAACTGTCACCTACAATTAAGCGTACTAGGCCCTTTTTGCAATTTGCTACCATAAAACTCGGCAAGGAAAATCAAACAACCGAAATTTCTAAAAGGATCAAACTCGGATGGGCAGCTTTTGGTAAACTTAACTTTATATTCAAAAGCAAAATTCCAAATAGCCTAAAAAGAGACGTTTACAACAAATGCGTCTTGCCTGTCATGACCTATGGTTTGGAGACTATGACGATGACGGCACGAAGTGTGAACAGGTTGCGAGTGAGCCAAAGAGCTATGGAAAGAGCCATGATGGGTATCAGCACAGAATATCTAGCTACGCAACAGAAGCCTCGTTACATGTATAAAATTGTAGGTAGCAAAAGGAGACAGGCTTTAAAAGTCTGTCTCCAAATCAGATATTTTGATGTGGTAGTTTCGCTACTACATAATAGAGGGCAATAAATTTAAAAGAAAACAGTTTTCTACAAACAAAATTTAAAAGAATTTTGTGCAGTGCTGCCATTGTGTAATTCATATCGTAATACTTCCTGATAAAGCCTACCTTCAAATTTGCTACATCATTTAAACATATTAAAATAGATCACAGCTGTTTTTTTCAGTTTGCCATGTTAGTTGGAATGAAATCTTATGAGCTAAATTACAATCACTTCCTGACGTTTGATTGTATAATTGAATCTCGAATTTTCATTGTAATTCGGCGACAATATAAGTATTGTTCTACAATTATGATACTACCTCCTGACGTTCGATTGTGTTCATACCAAGTTCATATTGTATAATTGGGAAAAAACGGCGTTAGCGATAGCTATGAAATGAATATCATTGTCATTTTATATTTAAATTTATATGGGAAATGTCATCGATCGTCCTTTTCCAGCCAACTGGACGCTGTTTTTTTTCAGAAGCATATCAAGTGATACCATAATATAGTACTATATTACGATACATGGCGTTCGTTTGGGCTTAAACTTGGTATACTATATCTTCAGTGACATTGTAATATCATGGTACCATGGAGCATATAAAGTGGTACCTTCTATAGTACCATATTTGATAACATAGCAATATTAGGTACATGGCGGCAATAGGGCTTAAACTTGTTATACTACGTATTTTCGGTGACATTGTAATATGATGGTACTATGATGCATATCATCTGGTACCATAATATAGTACCATATTATGTACATGGCGTTCGATTGGGCTTAAATTTGGGATACTACGTATCTTCGGTGATATTGTAATATTATGGTACCATGGAGCATAATAAGAGGTACCATAATATAGTACCATATTACGATACCATTTCCTGGCGTTCGATTGGACTTAAACTTGTTATACTACGTATCTTCGGTTACATTGTAATATGATGGTACTATAATGCATATAAAGTGGTACCTTAATATAGTACCATATTTTAATACCATTTCCTGGCGTTCGATTGAGCTCATATTTGATATATACTTGCGTATTTTTGATGACATTGCATTATTATGGTACCATGAAGCATATCAACTGGTACCATAATATAGTACTATACTACGTACATGGCGTTCGATTGGGCTTAAACTTGGGATACTACGTATTTTCGGTGACATTGTAATATGATGGTACTATGATGCATATAAAGTGGTACCTTAATATAGTACCATATTACGATACCATTTCCTGGCGTTCGATTGGGTTCAAACTTGGTATACTACGTATCTTCGGTTACATTGTAATATGATGGTACTATGATACATATAAAGTGGTACCTTAATATAGTACCATATTACGATACCATTTCCTGGCGTTCGATTGGGCTCAAACTTGGGATACTACGTATCTTCGGTTACATTGTAATATGATTGAACTATGATGTATATAAAGTGGTACCTTAATATAGTACCATATTACGATACCATTTCATGGCGTTCGATTGTTCTTAAATTTGGTATACTACGGATCTTCGGTGACATTGCAATATTATGGTACCTTAAAGTATATCGAGTGGTACCATAATATAGTACACTATTATGATATCATTTCCTGGAGTTCGATTGGGCCCAAATTTGGTATACTTGCGTTTCTTTATAAAGATTTGTTTAATTAATAATTTTAATATATTTTATGAATTTTAATTTATTGTTCGATGTCGTGACAGCAACTTTTATGCCGAACTAATATATTATTAATTGTACCTGTGTCACTTTTTAAAATCTACCGAGGTCTAAAATATATAAATAACGTGGCAAACGGAAGAAATTTGTTATTATAGTATTTTTTAGTCAGTTAACATTTTTTGTACTGCATTTTAATAAATTATTTCCATATTTCATTACTAACGTTCCAGCATTAATAAATATCACTATCAATCGCCCTGTATATTATTAATTTTAAAGGTAATTCAAAGGTATTTTCTTAGTTAACATTATAAGGTATAGTGAAAATAAAAAGGTATATCTTTTGTAATAATATACTTAAAACTATTTTAATAGCCAAAAGAATAATTAATATAAGTGTATCTGACAAGAAAAGAAGAATAGAAAGAAACACATACTGCATTATACACAATAAAAAGAATGGGATGCCAATTCAAGTCTTTTTGAATCTGGCAACTGTGCATATTTAGCCGAGCTATAAGGCCGTCGAAGAGCCGTCGATCCAAAACCGAAAGTTCAAAATTTCTAATTATATTCTGATTATGATATTGTCGCGCCATCTAGTATTCTATTTGTGCAATTTTAGCTCTTTCATTTCGAGTATTTTTCTGTTGCGTAGCTAGATATTCTGTGGTATCAGTCTTCACGACCACATTAGAAATGAAGACATTCGCCGACAGACGAGGATAACGGACATCGTAGAGAGGATAGCTAACTCTAAATGGTGATGGGCAAAAAGACTTCTTTGCTGGAGGCCACGCCTAGCAAAACGCCCAGTCGGCCGACCTCCTAAAAGATGGACTGATGATATCCAAACCGTAGCCGGTAAGAACTGGATGAGGAGAGCACAGAATCGAAACGAGTGGAAGAAACTGAGAGAGGCCTACATTCTGCAGTGGATGAGTAATGGCTGAGAAGAAGAAGAAGAAGAAGAAGAAGAAGAGAGGCTCTTTTTGTGCCCTTACCCTCTTCTGGTACTTTTCGGGTATTCTCCATGTTTCTGTTGCGCTTAGAAGCTCTTTATCATATCTCATATATACAGAATTTTCTTACTTTGTCAGCAATTGAAACATTTTTTTCTTTTTCTCCAACATAAGTTCAATCTGTCTTTTTCATTAAGGTTAATATACCAAAGACAAAAACTAGCTAACTGGCCAATTAAATTATAAATAGCAATCCACACTATGACTCCGCACGTTATATATTGATTCTATAGTACATACCAAAAGCACAAAACGTTTATTGTCGTCCCAATGCGTCCACAGAGCACACACACCCACAGGCTATAATTGTTGTCCATAAATTTAGCGTCGGACATAAAAGGAATGCGATCCGGGGCGAGCGGCAGCATTTTCGGAATCCCATCGCCCCGTCATTTGCATACGGTAATGAACAGGGCCAAGGACTTTTTATTTTCTGGATTTCGCCGGACCGACGCGACAGTTATCTGGGAGTTTTACGATGGGTTTAGGATTGCTGACCATTAGGGCTGTCTTGAAATATTTGTCCCTGTTTTTGTTGTGGTTTACGAAATTTATAAGACTACTAGCTATTGAAATATATAGATATTTTATTAGTTTTTCCTACAAATATTTGCTTAGAGAAAATAGGAGACAAAAATTGGAAATTGGCAGGTTATATATGTAGCTAGACAGGATATCGTGAGATGTACAGCAAAACGTTATAGTGGTGACTTCACTAAACTAAGAAAAGACGAGGTAGACCACAACGAAAGGGGTTAAAGATAATCGAGAAAAAAATCAGGTAGAAACTGGATAAGACTGGATAAGTTTCTTCTTGTTTCAGCGCCATGCTCTATACAGATCGTTGGCGACCCGTTACATGTACTTGTGATGTGTGTCATCAGTGTTCACAAGTAGAATATACAGGCCCGGCAATGGATCTCTAGGCATAGAAATTACATGCATTGGAATGAAACGCCTATAAAAAGTCTATGCTTAAACAGAGATGGACAACAACTTCTCCGTTTCCACTTCCACTACGACTGTCTACTTAGACAAACTCCAATAAGATAACATATTTTGGAAATTCCGCCACCTCCCATCCACTCATGATACCCATCTCCCTGCCCTTTATTTATCGCCATTATTTTATTTCCCTTCCCGCGCCACCGCACCTCGCTATTCCGACTCCCGTCAGTTCATCACAGAGTTGCCAGGTCTGCCGGTTTCGTCTGTAAGCTACAGATCTACCGATTTAAAGAAAAATCTAACGATATATTCAACTGCGTCTTTAGTTTTTACAATAGAAGCACTTTTAAAAAGCTGACTTATTTGACTAAAAATTATGCGACTGCCGCGTTGGAATCTGTATAATCTGACTTCATTATTGTTTCACTAAATTTTATTTAGTAATAACACACATACAGGTCATCGTTCTGTCTAGTTGCAGAGTTACAGAGATATTCCTAAAAATCCTTATTACTCCTTATTAGGCGCGGTATTGGCGACATCCTCGAAGAAGTTGATATCTTTTGAAAAGATTTTATTTCATTCATCTACTAAAGTTGAACTCATATTTTCCCCCAAAAAATATAAACAAAAAACAAAATTTAAGTTAAGAAACAACCTAAATTCGGACAAATATTTTAGTGATTTTCCCGTCAAAAAAATATATTAATATGAAAAATGAGTTGAGAGTTGCTACAGCTTTCCCATTGAAATGAAATTAATTTTAGATATCACTGATCAAAATTTGTACAAAGGTAAAAAGTGACTGCTACACTAATTTGTGACTGCTATCCCTACTTGTTATAGTTTTATATGTTTTTATTAATATTATTTAATTCAATATTTTTTTTAATATTAAATAATATACCTATCTATTTCTAATTCTTGTTATATTTATTATATTTGTATTTTATTTGAGTGGTCTATTATTACGACACATAGGAATGCTAATTTTGGACTTAAATATTATATTTTATTTCGTTTCTGTACTTTTAATTTTTGTTGAAGATCTACCGAGAATTTTGTTCTCGTATGGAATTATAATCTAACAAACCCGGCAACCCTGTTCGTCTACTCCTTATAAAGTTTTTTTCGGCCTAATTCCTTTGTCACAGCCGCGGCTTTGTGAAGCGCCGCCGCCGACCGACTGTGTCGGGGCGACTGCTAGGAAGATCGTACAGTATTGCCATTTCATAGAATTGCACTTGCTATTTTAGAAATGATATCAAAGTTTTGCATGTTACTTTTCGTTTTAGAAAGAAGTTATGTGCCTAGAGAAAACATTCGTAAAATTGTTTCGTACTTTATTTAATATTTCATTAAGTAGGCAAGATAATGGGATTAGAAGATTTAGGATTTTGACAAGCCAACATAATTTCGATTTAATTGAATGGCAACACTGTCCGTCCTGTTTCTATTTTTTCGATTCTGTTCTATTAGTAGGCGGTAGCCCCCACACAAGCGTCTTAAAGACCCGCCCGGCGCCCCCTCTCGCAGGGGCTCTCTCGTCGTATCACTTCTATGATCACTTCCCCTATACGATGGTAGGGAAAAGACACTTTATCCGTCTCTGTTGCACTGCAGTGTATTTTGCAGCCTTACCATCTTTTTTTATGGCATTGAAAACCTCCTATTGCTAATATTCCTTTGCCAGTAGTGTATAAGATTTTCAATTGAAAGCGTTTTTCGAACATATAACATTCTGAAATGTAATCAATAATAGATTTGAGAAGATCGCAGTGGATCAGGCCGATATCCACTCTAGGAATCTAATCTACAATATATCTTAGTAACTTTCTGACGATAACAAGTTCGAAAAACCATGTCGAAAAATTGACAGAGAAAGAATTACTTTTGTACTCAGGTAACATTTCGACAACTGTTATTTTAAATCTATCGTTTAGTAAGCAATAATCTAAAATTACATTATGGTTTTTATTATCGCCATGTTGGTCACATTGCGCCGCGATCAGCAACGTTGTAATTTATTATTTGACAATTATCATAATGTCAGTCATTATTTTGTATAATATAGTGTTGTTGAATATTTGAGAGCCATTTTTAAGTTCTTTTAAGAACTAAATTTTCGTTTTTGTAATGCATTTCGTGAAATAAGTGTGTTGAAAATATGCCGAAGCATTTAAACAGTCGAAGCAAAAAGCTTGTAGCTTGTAAATAATAGTTATTTTTTATACAAGACGACAAAATGGTATTTTATCGCGAGTGAATTAATTTCGGGGGACGATAATACAATTTTATCGTCGTGTATAAAACAATATTTTTTTCCATAACAAGTATATGTTTTAAAAATATTCAGAAATTATTATTACTTCAAAGAATTTATTACGAGTAGAAAAAATATTGTGCTGGGTTGGCGTTGGTTTATGTGTAATTTGATAAATAAATAAAGCTGTCTCTTTAGTTGTCAGTTTTGAGTCAATATTTTTTAATTCTCTTTCGTGTCGATTGCTGATTGAATTGGAGCGAGAAATGGCTCAAAACGAAATAAGTAAATTATCAATATATATTCAGGCTGAGGCGACAAACGCCATATCCAAACTACTTCCATCTTAAATCACGAATAACTTATGAAAAGAAATACAACAATTTTCAAAAATGAAATTAAAAAACGTGCGAGAAGAAATAAAGTTTTTAATCTATCCTCGCTGTTAAAGTATCATTTAATCTACCCTTGCGGTTAAAGTACTATTTTATCTACTATTTTTGATAGATATAAGGCAATTTTAACAGTTGCTATGGAAAAAGGTCCTTTATTACCCTTGACTGCAGCCAAAGAAGTAAGTTTGATTGGTAAGCTCCATTATACCACTTTCAAAGTTATTTCTACTTATTTCGATTTGTAGCAAGTAGCTGCTGCCTTCAATTTAAATATTTCTACTGTGAGTACTGTTAATAAATGAATTAATTACTAAAATATTAATTATTAAATTAAAAATGAAACATAAAAATCTTTTAAAAAATTATATAATAAATTTATTCTTTCCCAATTTTACATTAAGATTCATCTCATCCACACAATCTGGCAGCGCTGCCGCCATCGCTTGTCACTCAAAGTTGATCACGTGCATCGGAAATTGTTTTGCTATTATTTTATAAGCAATTTTATTTGTTTTTTTGTATTTGACTTAAAATTTTTAAATAAAATAATGATAAATTTGAATAAATAATATTTGACGACATAATCGCGGAAAAAACCTAATCGCTCCGAAATTATCAAAAGTTTTGGATCGCGTCCGCTGTAAGAACAACTCCAAATAGTATTTATATTGTTCTTATAGGCACTTTCCAATCTAAACTTGTTTCATTTATACACTGCTGGCAAAGGAATATTAGCAATAGGAGGTTTTCAATGCAATAAAAAAAGATGGTAAGGCTGCAAAATACACTGCAGTGCAACAGAGACGGATAAAGTGTCTTTTCCCTACCATCGTATAGGGGAAGTGATCATAGAAGTGATACGACGAGAGAGCCCCTGCGAGAGGGGGCGCCGGGCGGGTCTTTAAGACGCTTGTGTGGGGGCTACCGCCTACTAATAGAACAGAATCGAAAAAATAGAAACAGGACGGACAGTGTTGCCATTCAATTAAATCGAAATTATGTTGGCTTGTCAAAATCCTAAATCTTCTAATCCCATTATCTTGCCTACTTAATGAAATATTAAATAAAGTACGAAACAATTTTAAGAATGTTTTCTCTAGGCACATAACTTCTTTCTAAAACGAAAAGTAACATGCAAAACTTTGAAATCATTTCTAAAATAGCAAGTGCAATTCTATGAAATGGCAATACTGTACGATCTTCCTAGCAGTCGCCCCGACACAGTCGGTCGGCGGCGGCGCTTGACAAAGCCGCGGCTGTGACAAAGGAATTAGGCCGAAAAAAACTTTATAAGGAGTAGCCGAACAGGGTTGCCGGGTTGGTTAGATTATAATTCCATACGAGAACAAAATTCTCGGTAGATCTTCAACAAAAATTAAAAGTACAGAAACGAAATAAAATATAATATTTAAGTCCAAAATTAGCATTCCTATGTGTCGTAATAATAGATCACTCAAATAAAATACAAATATAATAAATATAACAAGAATTAGAAATAGCTAGGTATATTATTTGATATTAAAAAAAATATTGAATTAAATAATATTAATATATTAATAAAAACATATAAAACTATAACAAGTAGGGATAGCAGTCACTTTTTACCTTTGTACAAATTTTGATCAGTGATATCTAAAATTAATTTCATTTCAATGGGAAAGCTGTAGCTCTCAACTCTTTTTTCATATTAGTATATTTTTTTGACGGGAAAATCACTAAAATATTTGTCCGAATTTAGGTTGTCTCCTAACTTAATTTTTTTTTCTTTTCATTTTTTGGGGGAAAATATGGGTTCAACTTTAGTAGATGAATGAAATAAAATCTTTTCAAAAGATATCAACTTCTTCGGGCATGTCGCCAATACCGCGCCTAATAAGGAGTAATAAGGATTTTTAGGAATATCTCTGTAACTCTGCAACTAGACAGAACGATGACCTGTATGTGTGTTATTACTAAATAAAATTTAATGAAACAATAATAAAGTCAGATTCTACAGATTCCAACGCGGCAGTCGCTTAATTTTTAGTCAAATAAGTCAGCTTTTTAAAAGTGCTTCTATTGTAAAAACTAAAGACGCAGTTGAATATATCGTTAGATTTTTCTTTAAATCGGTAGATCGGTAGCTTACAGACGAAACCGGTAGACCTGGCAACTCCGTGATGAACTGACGGGAGTCGGAATAGCGGGGTGCGGAGGCGCGGGAAGGGAAATAAAATAATGGCGATAAATAAAGGGCAGGGAGATGGGTATCATGAGTGGATGGGAGGTGGCGGAATTTCCAAAATTTGTTATCTTATTGGAGTTTGTCTAAGTAGACAGTCGTAGTGGAAGTGGAAACGGGGAAGTTGTTATCCATCTCTGTTTAAGCATAGACTTTTTATAGGCGTTTCATTCCAATGCATGTAATTCCTATGCCTAGAGATCCATTGCCGGGCCTGTATATGTATATGACCTAAGCTGACGTAGTCTTTTGTTAGTCCGTTTTTATTTCCCAATAATAAGAATTTTCCGATTCTAGAAACGCGCAAGTCGAGAAAACGCGGAAGTACATAATATTTTATTTAAAAATACTTGGGAACTCCTTTAAAACATCAATGTTCTATTAACTTATCCAATTTGCGTTCCCTCTGTCGTTTCTACTTTGTTGCGCTCATAAATTGAATGCAAATTATTTTAAAATTTCAGAAAAGTGAAGGAAATGAGAGACGTAACAGGCTAAAAGACAACGGCTTTTCTCTGGAGGACTCGCCTTTGCCTTTATGTAATTACTTTTACATCGTTAAGAAAACGGCTATGAATTCAAACTGAGCGTATATTTTAGAAACTTTAATTTCCTATTTTATTAGCACCTATAGGAAAGGTATTTCAACGCTAATATGATAAAAAATACAACAGAGAAAAATTTGCACGTTAACAATATGAGCTCGTAGTTCATGTTATAATTGATGTGAAAATTTTACATAGATCACACAGAATATAGTATGAAAAATGATAGACATTTTAAATGTCGCAAACCTAACCATATATACCAAGGAGACGCTGTATAATAAAGATTGCTAATTTATAGTTCTTTTGGAATCAAAATAATTTAATTGGACACAATTGAGCAAAATAAAACACTAAATCACCACAATACACCAAAACACTTTTACTTTTACATTGGACGCGCGATTCGCTAACCATGTTAGCATCATCAGCAGATGATCAAGACTCAATCACAGTTTTGTTGTTGAAACCATTTGCGTTCAGTAATTCTTTCAAGTAGCCTGAAGTATGTGGAATTGGAACACTTAGGAACAACAAAGATACATCAAAGAAGACCAAAATTTCACGTTCATGCAATGGTATATTTTTAATTTTGTTAATGAATTCAATATTATTTTTAACTGAGAAAGAGGGTTCATGATTAAGTCGAATTTTCGAACTCCCTTGATAACCATTTTGCCAAATTATAAGTCGGAGAACCTACAGCCGAAACAATTGGACGCATAGACTTATCCGGCTTATGAATTTCTGGCAATGCATACAATTTTGGTAATGAGGGATTGGATACTTGCAGTTTTCTTTTTAAGAAAAATCAATAAGGTTGTTACATTCTTTAAGAGTTTTTTTTAACGTCTGCTACCATCTTAGACAAAGGATTCTTTTTCAAATTTATGTAGGGACCATTATCGATTAAGTTGTTATCCTTATCGTAATATTATTTTTTATCTAATATAACAACCTTATTTCCCTTATCAGCTTTTAAGTATAAACCATCTTTGTTACGCAAACTCTTGTCAATATTGTGCTCCTTGTTAGATTTTGATGATTTACTTGAAACGATATTTTTTGATAACTGATTTCTACAAGCCTCTCTTGTAAATACTTTAGAAGCCTCGGGTAAGTGCTGAATAGCAGTTTCAACACCCACGACGATTTTCTCCAAAGCGCCACCAGTTGGGCAATAGAAACTTTAAACCGTTGTTTACTAAATTGAAGTAAAAGAAGTCTTGATCATCTGCTGATATAACATGGCTAGCGAAACGCGCGTCCATTGTAAAAGTAAAAGTGTTTTGGTGTATTGTGGTGATTCGGTGTTTTATTTTGCTGTGTAACACCATAGGTTCCAACCCACAACTGTAAACACAATTTACCTCTATATAAAAGTGCCTCGTTTGTCCGTTAGAAGGCATCAACACCTAAATTAATTAATTAACTGAAAATTTATGACATTTATTGCATAGATAAACGAAAATAACCATCTATTAAGATAGATATGAAACTTAATAGTAAAGTTTTAAGTTAAAGCGCCCCTCCGTGTCCTTAGTCAAGAAAACTTTTAAACCAGCGCCTTCGCCTTTTTTGCTCTAAATGTTTTTTTATATTTATATTTGAATTCAAAGGATTTATTTTTAAAGTTACTTTGGTATATTAGTATACAAGTATATCAGTATGGGGATATCTTTTATATGGAGGTAAATTGTGTCCAGTGAACTTATTTTGATTCCAAAAATATGCGGTAGCTCTCGGAATATTGGGACACCCTGTATAAAAATATCTATATTACGAGCCTGACACAAAGAAAGTCAAAGTCTATGCAAAAAATAATTTATAAAATAAAATCTATACTAATATATAAAATCCTTAAGTGACTGACATACTGATTAATCACGCGATCCTACTCAAACTACTTAACGTAAGAAGCTCAATCTTGGCATACAGATTGATTCTAGGGCGTAGAGGTTCGATAAGAAGGGATTTTTCGAAATTCCAGTTCCAAGAGGGTGAAACCGCCCCTCAATTATTACAATATTTTTTATTTAAAAAACGGTCAAGTTTCCGAAAAAACGCTTAAACACGTATATTTTATTTTGTTTTTTTACATATTTTAAAATTTTTTAAAAATGTATACAGAAACAAATTTACACAGGGTGTTTCATAAAATTTGACCATTGATTAAACTGCTTGACGTTTAAAGCTGATTTTTGGCAAACGGATTGACTGTGGGGTGTATAGGTTCGATAAGGAGAGGTTTCTCGAATCTCAAATTCCAAGAGGGTGGAAACGCCCCTCAAATATTACAATATTTGTTATTTAAAAAACGGTTAGTCTTTCGGGAAAACGCTTGGGCAAGCATAATTTATTTGGTTTTTTTACATATTTTGAAATTTTTTAAAAAACCATACAGGGCGTTCCAAAAAGTTAGGTAATTTCTTAACCACGATTCTGCTTAAACTGCTTGACGAAAAACCTTATTTTTGGCAAACGGATTTTTCGAAAGTCAAATTCCAACGAGATGAAACTACCCCTCAAATATTACCAAGTTATATAATAATATCGCCATATTGTTTTTTCTCATGCTGACATAAATGTGCGAAAATTTTATTCAGTTTTTATGTTAATGGAAATTCTTGCTTTGTTTTATCATCACCATTACAAATGATTAATTCGACGCGAACGAAATCGCTGGTACACGCTAGTATAATATAAAACTATTTTATTACAACATTCTCTAATCTAACAACAACATTGATTTTGATATGCTTATTGAACATACCTGTTAAATAATTTATATCATATACCAATTAAAATTGTTTAAACAGAGCGCATATTTTAGAGACTGCATTTTCTAATTTTATTAGCATTAACAAAAATTATTGTATCGTAAACAATAAAATGATGAAAAATGCAATCAAGTGATTAGTTAAATGAAATTAATAGTTATTTTGTGTTTATTATATTGCAAGTTAACCACAGATAACAGACGTACCCCCAAAATAAATGAAACAAATCTTGTCTCGGGATAATTTGCAATAGAGAAATCTTTTTCTCTATTACAAATTATATATTTAAATTGACAGAATTTCTATCACAATTTAAATTAAAAAATAATTTAAGACCATATAAGATTATTTTTAATTCCTGAAAATGCATAAAATAATATTACCTTTATTTAAATTTTAATACTTTCTGCCCCCCCCCCCTAAAACTCACTTATTATTAAATTACATAAAATATTATTAAAATAATCCTTAACTGTATGTAATATTAACGAATGACTGAAAATGTAGAAATTTTAAAAAATTTCTAAGAATTTTAAAATTGCATTAGAAACAGAGTGTTTTTTTTAATTCTGTATTTATAAAGTTATTCCATAAAATATTTAGCTGAAGAAAAGTAAACAGTGTCCTACTGTATTCATGACGAATCAGGATTCTTCATTACTAATCATAAATATGCAGTAACCTCTATCAAATTTGCATGTCTTTGGAATAAATTAGCATTAATATTGTAAGTAGAAGCTAAGGCTTTGATTTTGTGCAGCTTACCATTACAAAGCATGTTACAAGATGCACCTTAGGGAACCCTTAGAGAGGATTTCATGTTACGGTTTTAAAATAAAACATACTTAAGACTTTATAGAATGTCGTAATGCTACTTTAAATACAAGTCATATATTATTTAAATTTCTAGACTAGCTTCATACAATATTACAGCAGGACAATAAAAGTTTTAACATTTTCAACATTTGGATTAGCGAGCAATATAATATGAATTCAGCCCGAGATAATATCTGATATCTGAAATCCGAGATAATATCTAATATCTGAAAGTATTGTAGTAATATAATATAACAAATATAAGTTAAACTATAAGTATAAAACATATAAATAGTTTAAGAAAAAGTATAAAACATATAAATACTTGCTTTGGCAGTATGTTTTTTATTTTGTAGTTTTAACGTATAACAAAGAATTCAAACTAAAATACTCACGATTAGCTGTTACTCTAACTTTTAAGAAATTTAGGGATAGACATAATAAAGTTCGACGAATATTAGAAGTGAATAAACTCAAACGTCAAGACACATCGCCTGAAATATGCCAACGACAGTTCCACAAAATACTAGGAAGTATACAGGGTGTCCCAGGCTGAGCGTACATTAGAAGTTTCTAGAGAACCACAATATCTAGATCGGAGATTTTTTGCACATCATTGTTTTACAACGAGATCTATCGATTAAAAATATTTTCAATATGGCGGCACATCCGGAAATACCGGACGTTGACAGCAACTTTCTTATTTTAAATGGATATACCCATTTTTTATAACATACTCAAATTCTCTGTAAAATTCTATGAATATTGATGTTAAACACTCTATACCTAACATTAACCGTTTTTGAGAAAAAATAAATAAAATTTTTGTACTAAAAAACTACTTGTCCAAAAAATTTGTATAGCCTAAAAGTCAAAATTAGTGATTACCACGGCCACTGTGACATAAGGAGAAGACATGAGGCTATCTATTTTAAAAATTAAATTGTTTAAATTGTCATATAATAATGGCGGTAGCTGTCATGGAATTGAGCGATTAAAAAATGATCATAAAACATTTTTTTTCAAATGGAAACCCACTTTTTTTATTTCACTAATGAAAAGGTTTTTCAATTCGTTACTTTTTAACTATACCTTAAATAAATCGATTTTAAGTTATTTAAGATTTAATTTAAAAACGTATATTTTTCTTGATTTTGTCTAGCTTCCTTTGACTAACTAAATGTCAAAGGTGAGTTTTTGACAGTCAGATAATTTATATCCATCTGTTAAAAAACTAATTATTTGAGTTTCCTATATTGTAAATACTGCTGCCTTAAGAGTTAAAAAAATGTATTTATAAAAATATATCTGGTATTTTCGTTCTTCAGTGATATGTAATAGTTGATATTAATAATATTCCCTATGATCGAAAAAAAAGCAGCGTAAAGTTGGCTCGGAAATGATACTACTTTTTGAACAAAACATCACAATATGACATGGCCAGATCTATTGTTTTACATCACTTGACGTTTAAAGTCATAGACTACTGGTTAAAATCAAGAAAAATATACGCTTTAAAACTAAATCTTAAATAACTTAAAAACGATTTATTTTAGGTATAGGAACATGTATAGTCAAAAAGTAACGAAGTGAAAAGCCTTTTCATTAGTGAAATAAAAAAAGTGGGTTTCCATTTGTATGTATTTGCGATTAAAAAATTATTATAAATCATTTCCAAAAAAATGATTTATAATAATTTTTTAATCGCTCAATTCTATGACAGCTCTGCGACCATTATTATATGACATTCGAACAATTTGACTTTTGAAATAGATAGCCACATGTTTTCTCTTTATGGTACAGTGGCTGTGGTAATCACTAAATTTGACGTTTAGGCTATACACACATTTTTGACGGGAAGTTTTTTTCGTTCAAAAATTTTAAACATATTTTTTTCAAAAACGGTCAATGTTAGATATAGAGTGTTTAATATCAAAATTCATAGAATTTCACAGAGAATTTAAGTATGTAATAAAAAATTGGGGCACCCATTTAAAATATGAAAGTTGCTGTCAGCTTCCGGTATTTCCGGAAGTGCCGCCATATTGAAAATAGTTTTAATCGATAGATCTCGTTGTGAAACTATGATATGCAAAAAATCTCCAGGCTAGATGTTGCAGTTCTCTAGAAACTTCTAATGTACGCTTAGGCTGGGACACCCTGTATACTTCCACAAGATACTTTGGAACATGAAGCATCAAGCTTTCTTCACAGAACATTTTGCGATCTGGAAAGCCTTATCCTGTCAATAAGGAATATAATAAAACTAGAGTGTTAATTGTTTCTGACTCTTTAGAGATCGTGTCTAAAATTAATGAAACTCATGTTTGTATGGATTCCAAGCCACGCGAATATACTTGGCAACATAATAGCAGATAAAGCTGCTTAGCAAGCTGCTAGAAGATATACAATTGATTTCCCTAATATTAGTAAATATGATTTTAAAATACAATTACATACAAGAACAGAAAGGGAATGGCACGATGAGTGGACAGGTAAACCTTCAAACTTGTGCGCAATAAAACAGGATCCGTCAACCGGATGACGAGCGGATGACTCCAGAGTGTATCGTCTTCGTATTGGGCATACTGCAGTGACTCATGCATATCGGCTTAAAAGAGAGATGTCTCCAATTTGCATATTCTGTCATGTTGAGTTGACAGTAACTTACATTATATGTGAATGTCCTCAATATACGGTAGAAAGAAGTAGATACGTAGTGAAATTTGTGCAAATTTAACCGAAGAAGAAAACATTAAAAATATTTTTGAACTTTATGAAATATATTAATATATACCACCAACTGTGATACTCACCTGTGATACTCTAATCCAACTGTGATACAGCGTTACTGCGATGTACATAATTACCTATCTTTTTGTTGTTTGTTTTTCTTTCTAGAAATTATATTTCTACGGCTATTTTATTTCGATGAATCGAACGACATAAACTTCTCTGTTTTAAAATTTTCAATTTGATAATACAGCCGTAATTTACACTTGTAAACTATATTTTCTGGCTTTTTTTACACACTGCTTATAATACCTTTCATAGGATAAATATAATTCATCTTAATTCAAGAAATACTCCAGACCCTCTGCTGACAATCCATCTTCTTTAGTAGCCTATACCAATAATTTTGATATACTACCGCCAACGATTTTTATTTTTGGAACTATGAACACAGTGCGGAAGATATTTAACGCTCTGTAAATATACAGGGTTTCTCACCGTAGCCGTTCGTTAGAAGTGTTTGAAGTTAGGAAAAACCTAGAAGTTTAAAATTTTGGAACTTAGGGTTTTTTAAAGTTCCCTTTCATTTAAAAATACTTTCAAGGTCATACCACTTCCGGTTACACCGGAAGTCGCCATTAACTTCCTTATTTTAAATGGAACACCCTGTATATTATTTTATTTTTGGATTTCTAAGGAAATTTTATGACTTTCATTAAATTTCCCTATACCTATTTTCAACTGTTTCTCAGATATCTTGATTTATATGAAAATGTTTACAGATTTACCCCTATTTTTAACAGTGGGTCTTTTACTCATTTTGAATTGGTGATAAACGCTTCTGCGGTAAACTGGAGCAGAGGACTAATACTTTCGAAGTCCATATTGACAACTAATTTATCGCATACAGGGTGTCCAAAATTTGATAACTGAATAGATTATTTTCAAACTCAAAAAAGTTCATTTTTTCAAATGAGATACCCTGTATATTTCTCGATAGTTGGATGCAGAATTCAATTCTGCATCGATTTGCTATAACTTTCCCTATACCCCTTTTGAACGGTTTTTTTGTTAATCCTTATTTTTTATTTTAATTCAATTTTTGGCAGAATCGACAATATCGTTTGTGCGTTTTTTAAAATAAAATAATTATATTAAAGTAACGAAATTGAATGTTTTTAGAACATACGAACAAAACAGGATCAAAACAAAAGTGAAATCATATAAAATATAACATAACATAACAAAGCAAACGTATAACAGTAACGGTGAGGCATTAATTATTAACACTAGACGTTAGTGTATCCTTACCGTAATAAAAAAAGTAAACACAATAATTAGTAGAGGTAGAAGGGGGTTTCACCATCAGTGGAGGGTGGAGGGAGCGCACAGCGCATGCGCGTAAATCAGCTAGGAACATGTAAAATAGGCTAATAAACAAGAATAAACGGGTTTGAACTGCTTTGAACCGCTTTTGAACAGCTTTGAACGGCTTTTTAGCGTAAAACAACAGACCTGTTCAGTTTTTATTCAAACCCGTTCAAAGCTGTTCAAAAGCTGTTCAAAGCAGTTTCAAACCCGTTTATTCTTTGTTTATTAGCCTATTTTACATGTTCCTAGCTGATTTCAGAAGCGCATGCGCTGTGCGCCCCTCCACCCTCCACTGATGGTGAAACCCCCTTCTGCACTCTCTACTATAATTACAAAAATTATTGTCTGAAGGACCGCTATTTAAGTTGAAACATTGAAAGCTCTGCAATGCACTCTCCCTAGTACGTACAGACGTAGAAGTACACAGCTCTCATATAAGCCAGTTCGCTGCTGTTTAATCAACTGTTATGTATCTGACCCATGCGCTGTGCCCTAACCTACTATATTACAAAATTATTGTGTCGAAGTGACCGCTATGTTTGTGTGTGAAACATTGAAAGCTCTGCAATGTGTTTCTCTGTGAACCTCCGTGATTTTGTCTGGGCATGTGATTAAGTAAGCTTACATGGTTAGCACGGTTTAATAACTCGTCCCTAGTACGTACAGACGTAGAGTACACGAGCTCTTTTATACGCCCCTAGAGGTAAAAATCGAGGGGCGTTAAATCGGGTGATCGTGGCGGCCAGTTCCAGGGTCTTTGTGGACCAATCCAGCGATCTTGAAACATTAATGTCAACTGCTGAGTAAAAAATACGGATTAACAAGAAAACCGTTGAAAATGGGCATAGGGTAAGTTATAGCAAATCGATGCAGAATTGAATTCTGCATCCAACTATCGAAAAATATAAAGGGTGTTTCATTTGAAAAAATGAATTTTTTTGAGTTTGAAAATAATCTAATCAGTTATCAAATTTTGGACACCCTGTATGCAATAAATTTGTTGCCAATATGGACTTCGAAAGTATTAGTCCTCTGCTTCGGTTTACCGCAGAAGCGTTTATCACCGATTCAAAATGAGTAAAAGATCCACTGTTAAAGATAGGGGTAAATCTGTAAAAATTTTCAAATAAATCAAGATATCTGAGAAACAGTTGAAAATAGATATAGGGAAACGTAATAAAGCTCATCATAAAATTTTCTTAGAAATCCAAAAGTAAAATAATATACACGGTGTTCCATTTAAAATAAGGAAGTTAATGGCGACTTCCGGTGTAACCGGAAGTGGTGTGACCTTGAAAATATTTTTAAATGGAAGGAACTTTTAAATAACCCTAAGTCTTTCCTAACCTCAAAAACTTCTAATGAACGGCTACGGTGAGAAACCCTGTATGTCATGATTGAAAATAATTATGTTTTTTATAGCCAATTCAAGGGCTTTGGAGGTTAATAGTTGAACCAATTGTATTGTAGTTTTTGTTATATCTGAAACCGTTTGTGAGTGGAATAACAATCAAAACGCGACTAATAAAATAAAGGCAATAAAAAAAATCAATATTTAAATTAATTTTAAAAATTAATTTTTGACGTAATGTATTAATAAATAATATGATTTATTTTATCGTTGTGGCCAATATCTGTTATGGACAGTGTAATTATGTTATACAATATTCATAATATATTTTGCCTACGGCCTGTTATATTATGGCGAAAATACACGATACACACGTGCGGTTAATAGCCTTATTAATTACACGCGGTAAATAAAATGCAGGAAAAAAATTATAACCACACGTAAATACGTAAAAAAAGTAGTAGAGACATGTCAACATTTTCAAATATATTTGTTCGAGTAATATGGGCAGATTCATTTTTAAATATTAAATGAAAGAGCATAAAACACTTTACTAATAGTTCAATTTAAATATTTTAAATATTTTTTTTCTTTATTCTTCATATTTTTTTGCTTCCGACGACGGAAAGAGAAAACTTTCCGAAACGTTAAGCATTTTTTTCTTTGTTAGGTAAATTTTTATAACTGTAAACATAACTTCTGACAAGTAGCGTCCATTTAGGTTTAACGCCAGAAGTGTTTATAAAAAAAATAACTATTTTATTTTGTAGATTTTTCTTGCAGTGCAGTGGCGAAATACCCATAAAGGATTTTTTTGAAGAGATGAATCCGCCACATAGGTATAGATATTTTTTAGTATTCTATTATCTTTGACGGTTAAGAAAATATAGCTAAGTGTTAATAAAGGTAAATTCATTGTGGGTTTTTAAGCACTTTTCGGATGTAATTTTCAGTAAATAAGATAATGGCAACATCAAGAATTAATATAGTGCCCTATGCAGAATGTTATGCTGACTCCCTATTGTGTACATAAAGATGGATGTTACAATTTAAATGCTTACAACTTATAACTTTATCAATGCTTTTTTAGGACACTCTAAATTATAAATTAAACTAAAATATTTTCAGGCTATGATGATGTTTATAAACCATGTAATATTTTGTATACAAGGTTGTTCACCACATACGACACGGAGTATTGTAGCTAAACGATTAGATTTTTACAAATTGTAAATTTTGGGTTCGTTGAAGGACTATTAGAGCCACAATTTAAAAATACTTTTACAAGATACAGAATGTCCCAAATAAGTAAAAAATATTATAGTTGTATTTTTTTAAATGGAACACCCTATATATTATTTCATTTTTAGATTCTACGATTGAAATAAAGGTAAATTTGATTAAGGTTTATCACACTTAAACCTTACCGTTTTTGAAATATTTTCAATTTTGTGAAATTGCAGTAAAAAATTTAGGGTTTCATTTCTCCAAGGGTATTAAAGGTTTTAATACTAAATATCTACTGAATATTATTTATTGATCAGATATTGTGTTGTAATAATAAAAATTATACTACCTTATACAGAGTGTCTAAAAATTTATATTAAATAATTACTAGCTTTAAACGGCAATAAGTTGTTTAATTTAAATGGAACACCCTGTATATTTTACGCGAATAAGATGCACAATGTAATTGTCTATCAAATTGAATTATACCATTTTTTACCTATCTCTTCAAGTTTTCGTAGAAAATGCATTTTATTATAATTTAGAACTCATTTATCACTATACCCATGGAATATTGACAATTTAGATTTTTTTAAAGTAACATATGTACAAAATGTACAGGTGGCAAAAATAATAATATTGCAAGCCCATTTGTTTACAAAAAGAAAACTATTTAAATCTTTGTAAAATAATATACCAATTATATTACTAATTATTAACATACCACCATTATTTCCGACCAAAAATTAGTTAATTACACACTTAATTGTTTTCATTAATAAATTATTCTAAATAAATGTGGATTTGACTCAGAAATCAATACGATAATAAGTTATGAAAATGAACGTCTCTCTTGTTATAAATAAACATTCGTTACAAAATGAAATAAAATTTATAAGGTGTTACTTTTTACCACATTGTCTAAAAAATTTGGAGCAATTATTATTAATCAACGTAAACAGTCAATTAATGTAGTTTGAATACTGATACTGGAATCATATTGAGTTTATCTTTTAATGAAATAAGAGACATATATCGACAATATTAGTATCTGTGCTTTTTGAAAATTTGTTACATCTTTAAAAATAATCTAAAATGTCAATATTCCATGGGTATAGTGATAAATAAGGTAATATAGTGATAAATTATTAGAAAATTCATTTTTTTTCGAAAACTTGAAGAGATAGGTAAAAATGGTATAATACAATTTGATAGACAATTAAATTGTGCGTCTGATTCTCGTAAAATATATAGGGTGTTCTATTTAAATTAAACAAGTTATTGCCGTTTAAAGCTAGTAATTATTTAATATAAATTTTTAGACACTCTGTATAAGGTAGAATTTTGTTTATTATTGCAACACAATATCTGATCAATAAATAAACTTCAGTAGATATTTAGTATAAAAAATGTCGATACCCTTGGAGAAATTCGTGCCATGAATTTGGGTACGACTGATATTGGAGATGGAGAACTACCCTCTATAAAACCGTCCCAGATACTGGCTTTTGTCAAAGCCCTGGGACTGTATGATGAGTTATGACTCAAGAAAGGGGGACACAATGGATCTGTAAGGTCGCAGTGATTAACCCCCCTCCCACTCATTCTAATTCATTCTAATTCTAAATACCCTTGGAGAAATGAAGGCTTAAAATTTTTACTGCAATTTCATAAAACTGGAAATATATCAAAAACGGTAAGGTTTAAGCGTGATAAACCTTAATAAAATTTACCTTTATTTCAATCGTAGAATCTAAAAATAAAATAATATACAGGGTGTTCTATTTTAAAAAATACAACTATAATATTTTTTACTTATTTGGGACACTGTGTATCTTGTAAAATTATTTTTAAATTGTAGCCCTAATAGTCCTTCAACGAACCCAAAACTTACAATTTGTAAAAATCTAACCGTTTAGCTACAATACTCCGTGTCGTATGTGGTGAACAACCCTGTATAACTTATAGAATAGCGAAATAAAGAAAATGAGGTTCATATTTCAATCAAGAAAGTTGACAATGGTGTCTCTAATCCCAAACGTTAGATTGAGAAATGACATTGTCATTTTGTAGAGGAGAAGAAATTTATCAATAATATCAATTAATACTAAAATTTTACGAAGCAAAAAAAAATGGAAAATAACAATCTTTTTAGGAGTTTCAAAAATTTTACAATTAAATGAAATGCAAAATGACTGTCATTGATTGGAATTGTAGAAAATATCTGACTAGTTTATTTGGACTTACCTATGACTGTCAAATTGACTTTTATATTCCTGGTGGGAGTTTGTCTGAAATCGACTCGGCAAAAATACACGCCCCCGTCACTGTCTCTCACAGCGTCCAATATTAATATTGCGGGACGATCTTGATACCGGAACTGTGCTCTTTGACCCACATAATTCTCATCCATCCAATGTTTGCCCTCCTTCAACGGTTTCTCTCTGGCGTCGAAGCTGAAAAGATAAATTGCAGTAAATAAATAGATGGGAAATCGAAAAACAAGAAAAACTATTTTTTCCAGAAATAAAGTCCTAATAATTTTTTATTCAAATTAATAGTAAAGCTTTAAGTTGTTTGTTGAAAGAAAATCATTAACGTCGGATGTTAATAACTTTACGATATATCTAAAATATATTTCTCCCATTTTAATTAGCCAATACTTTCGAGGTCAAAAGTGTTAAATGTTTTAATAAATATAACCTTAAACTAAGAAATCGGATTTAAATAGCTATCAAAACTGATTCTGTAATATAGTTATTGCGTTTGTCTATAATCATTAAGTTGACGAATCACTAAAACTATTTGGATTTACCAAAAAAAATGTGTGTAATAAAACTGATCTTTAATACAAATAGGCCTATAAGAGGGGTTCAGAAGAGAACTGGATCAAGTCCTAGAAGAAAATTATGGAGAAAATGGGAGTTAATGTTACTTAATTAAAATTAGACAAGCTGGAGAAGAAAACTTGACACAATGCTTTATTATATCTTAAATTGTATAATTGCAAACTAAAGTAACTCAAAATTCAAAGTTAAAGATTGTATGTCCATTTCCAAACGCGAATATTTTCATAACTTTTTTCCCGTAGCGTTATATTTTTATAATTTTCACATTTGAAGCTCCATAAACATTCCTCTGCCTGATATAACTCCAGTAATTTTGCCACATGGAGATCCCTCCGTTTAAACGACATTTTGATTTACTTATTTCAACAGAAACACACACCGAAAAACACTTCGATGCGACTGAACACTTGTTTCAGCTTGTTCTCACGGGCAAGCACTATTCAATTTCATTGAATCGATACGATTGGTCTACCAAAAGTAGAAATGGCTTCCAATTTTCTAGAAATGCGAAAACATTGAACAATATGGTTGAAATAATGTTCACATTAATCTGTTTTATTTCAGTGACATAGATTCAATGATATTGATCAATAAAATCGACTAATAAGAACCCGCCTTTAGCTTTACTTTCTATCTTCTAGCAGTTGACCTTATCTAACTATCCGGAAATTACGATACAGCAGCTTAATGAAAATCTGACATGATACACTAAATTTTAAAGACATTCCAGACATTCAAAACAAATCAAAGTCGTATTAAAATAAAAAGAAACTTCCATAATTCGTAAAAAAAATTGAAACAAAACCAATCAAACCCCATTCGCGTAACTTCATGTCGATTGATACTCAGTTAACCGGTAGCGGACAGACCCTTAATGTTTCTTTAGGTTAGGTATAAAGGCAAATATTATTATAATTTTGGTATTTCTGTTTTGTAATCGTTTTCTTAAAATTTTAAGTCAAGTCATCTGACTGGATCAGTTAAAATATGAAAGGTTCTTAATTGTTATATCTCTTCCAGCTTCCACCAACGCGCCCTCTATCGTATATTGTACAATAAAATAGCTTTTACTAACATTTTTTAGAAAATATTACTACGATTAGCGACTGTTACTAAGAGTACTACAAAAGTCTAGGTAGCTACAAAGTATTAAATTACTGGACTCTCTCGAAGTTTTATTTAGTCTATTAAATCATTTTGAGATAGTAATATGACGGGTGCGCCTCAAAAGTGGCTCACCCCTATAACTTTTTGTTTTTTTCTGATAAAAAAACGAAATTTTGTATGTTAGTATATTACGTAAATTAGGATTGATTGACGTATTCAATTGTTTTTGGTTACTTCCTGTTTGGAAATGACTACAACTATTGATTTTTAAATGACACCCCCGGTATATCTCTACTTTATTCGATAGAAAATGACATTCTTCTCAACTTTTGACATTTTCGCATATGATTTATTTGAAATTGTAAATTGTAACATTTGGGTTTTAACGACAATTTTTGACTCGCAATACCAAGTGTGTGGTACCAAATTATTCGCAAAAAAATGCGTTTTCCAAGTATGTTAATGAGCCACTCTTGTTCCATTTAAAAAAATTGAGATATGATCAAAAATACGACTTCAGCATCTTTTAAACGGCCAGGACAAGACACGAAAAACATTAGATCAAATCTATTTTTCCAGGGCTCCTTGTTCAAAAATTAGTGTTTTTAACACATCCATGGCACTAAATTGAAATTTTAAAAATATATTTTTTCCTTAAGTGAAGTGAATATTCCAGCGAATAAAGTAGAACTATGCCGAGGGTGCCATTTAAAAATCAAAAGTTGTAGTAATTTCCGGTGAGACAGGAAGTGACCAAAAACAATTGAATACGTCAATTAATCCTAATTTATGTTGTATACTAATATACCAAATCTCGATTTTATCTGAAAAAAATAGAAAAGTTATAGGAGGAAGCCTCTTCCAAGACGAACCGGTATAAGATCAATTCGTACTCTGATAATATACCTCATTGGTCACTTTATTTCCGTACGCACCTTTTAGATACCATGATAGGCTTCTTTGAAATACACGAATAATGTAACTGATTAACGGAAAAGTACATTATTATTTGCAATTAAAATTTTCGACCGTTTTTTGAATCATGCAGCTGTTAAAAAAAGACAAAGTAAAATGCTTTAAGCTTTCATAATTCCGACAAAACTCTAGCGGTGGCGCGGATTACGAGTGAAATGTCTTACAAATAACCGAGGGCAGTAATTGTCCCGCACCGTACTACTTTCTTTCTTTTATTCGTTCAATTTACAGCACGGGCTTTTTAGTTTAGAAACAATGGCCCTGGGTGTCGAGGACACTTTTCGCGATAATAACGGTACAAAGAGTCGAGGATTATCCGTCGGGATAGAATCGGCATTAGTACAGGCTAGAATTAATTCATTTTTCAGATATTCCGAGGTAACTGAGAGAATTCTTCTTAATATTATGAAAACTGGTGCATTTTTCTAAACTCCGTTTAAAGAAAACAGTTCATAATTTAATATATGTTTAATTAATTATAAGTTAATAACATATCTTCCATAGATATAATAACGGATGAGGTGCCCAGGCGGATCGGTAAAGATAAAGCCCTCCTATCACCGGTAAACAACGGTAAATCGCTTGCGGGAAACTATGTTTTGATTTAGGATAGGGCAAAATATGTCCAAGTAGAACCAAAATCTGTCGCCTTAACTTATACGTCACTCAACAAAACAGTAACTTTGTTTTAAAAGTAACCTGCGTTTGGTCTGGCTTAATCTTGACAAAATTACGATTTGAAATTTATTTCCTGCTTCGTAAACCAATCTGAATTTCATCTATAAGATGAAATCGAGCAGAAAATATTGTTACAAAATTGTAGCACGGTAAATTTATTATCAACTGATATAAATGTATCTGCTGTAATTCAGTTTAATGAAAAATTCAGGTTTTGTTGCAACAATGAGTCTTATATGTTTGTAAACAATCATTGAAATAATCATTGCAAAACCGAATGGAAATCTCTCCAAAAAAATCCTTTATGGGTATTTCGCCACTGCACTGCAAGAAAATCTACAAAATAAAATAGTTATTTTTTGTAAACACTTCTGCGCTAAACCTAAACAATGCACAAATAAAAAAAAATAAAAAATAAATAAAAAAAGTCAAAAATACCCTGTAGAGGATAATGGAAATGTAATGAGTAGTACTACAAAAAGTTGTAGTAAAATTTGCAATACGGGCATTGTGGGCAGGACAACCACCTCACCAATTTGATTACTTGAAAACGTGGGATTTTGATCCGCGGTAGCACAAATGAACACTTACTTTAACGCCTGTTCTTCATTAATCAACACATGAGGCTTTTTTTGTTTTTGTGGGAACACGCACCCATGTGTTTTAAAATTATTGATAACTCTTGATACAGTAGGTAAAGATGGAATTGGCCTGTCTACAAAAGTTTGTGGAAAAATTGTTTGTATATCCCGATAAGACCTATTTTGGAAATACCATTTTACAATTTGAATTTTCTCACGAACTTCTTAAACATCCATTATTTTATTTAAAAAATAAATTTTACACGAGAACTCTCGCGAGAATCTATGTATTCGTTTTGGCTATTAAAACACGAATAAATACGAATTCTGAAACATTCTTATCACATATCTACCTATTTTTATTTTATCGCATTTTTCGCCTGCTTTTTATCCGGCGGACGGGTATACGCTAATTCGTCCGGTTCTGCCTATGTTACTACTACGGTGGTCCGGTCTGTATAGTCATCATTAGGGGAGAGAGAAAATATGGCGGACGTGTATGTGTAGAATTTGTGATCATGCTGTAAAGGCAAATCAAACATCAATTGAGTGCGCTAATGCTTGGCGCCACAGGGGATGTTCCGGTCTCGGAAAGGTAGAGTATAACAAAATTGTTGCCGTATAGTAATACTCGATGTTTGGCACTAGTGAACGACGAAGTCAATAGTCACACAGGTGCTATCTTTCGCAGCCTTATTCAGTTAGTCTCTACATTTTATTATGGAACCTTACAAGACTGAACAATTATTATCAAAACCAATGTTCTATTCGGCAAACGTTTCGTGAGATTTATGATGTTAACGATCGTTCTTCAGAATCCAGAATTCACCTTTTAATAAACAAATTCGAAACAACTGGTTCTGTGACAGATCATAAAGTGTCTATATATCAGGCAAACGTAAGATCCCTTGCAAATATAGCTGCAATTCAGGAAAGTGTGCGTGAGCGATCATAGAGTATCGCGATATGGTGACCTTAATTGGCCGCCCAGATTCTGCAACCTAACGCCACTGGATTTTTTTCTTGCAACCTTGACTGCCCCAAAGTTTTTTTAGGGGCAAATGGATTGGTTCTCATATATAATCGCAGTAGTTTTAGAATTTAGATTAGTTGATACATGAAAACGGCCCGTGACAACATCTGACCAAAACGTTGTGTAAGTTAAAATAAATAAAAATGATGAAAGTTCCAAATTCTTTTAGTATTAATACTGAACCATTGTCTAACACAATACGCTGCTATAATTTTATCTAACGCTGTTTCTGTTCTGCGGATAAGCCTCAAGTAGTCTCTTTGCCATTATTAACGTCGAAACAGTCCTCGTCTGCCACTGCCATTGTTTCGGGAATAAAAGTCGTGCATTCTAATTGTACGAACACTTAAAAAGAACGCTCGGCGGCGTCGGCCAATTATACTGACGCTTATTTGTAAGACGGCTCACTTATGGGTCGCGCCAACGCTATTTGCTTCTGTGAGTTGCGAGTGCCTGAAGTGTTTCAGTTGTGCTTTTTCGCCTTTTTTTTAAACCAGCTTAATAGTAGCCAAAAGTGAATGAGGTTTCAAAAAACTTTATTAAGTCAGTTACATTCTTATGACTTTTTTATTTCGTGTTATTTTGTGATTTTTTTTTAAATGTGTGTTGAATATACCAACAAAAACAGTAGATTTCATGCGGAAAGTTCTATAAGAACTTGTTTTTAGCGTTTTGATAAGTTACAAGCTAACTAACGTACAAAAAATACCTAAAATTGGAGCATTATCAATGTTACCCTGTAGCATTGCAAATAAGGAAGCTATTACAATTTTGATTGCATTGTGTTAAGTTTTACAAAAAGTAAAAAGTATTTTATCTCATATACAGCTACATTTGGCCTTATTGACATATTTGGACTATTTTGACAGCATCAAAACCTGGTCATTTCTAGCTGCAATAGAGGACAAAAGACTCGATTCCAGATATTATTTCATTATTAAAAATATCTATGATAGTGCAACCTTCCAAGTTAAATTACCACTCGACAAGGGCGTGAGACAAGAAGATACCATCCCTCCCAAGTTATTTATACTGGCAATGAAAAATATCTTTAAGAAATTAGAATGGGAAAATAATAGTGGTCTAAACATCGATGCCACCTTAGCCATCTTAGGTTCGCAGAAGATCTCTGGCTGAGCACCGACATTCAAGAACTGAACATCATGCTGAAGGAGCTGAATGACCAATCCCAGAACATTGACCTTAAAATGAAATTGAAGTTGACCAAGATAATGAACAACAACAGCCATAACATTACCGTAGACAATGTTATTATTGAAAACGTAGACCAATATATATTTAGGTAATAAAATCAAGCTTGGTAAAGAAAACCAAAATACGGTGATCAAACGCAGGATCCAATTGGGATGGGTAGCATTTGGAAATATGAGCGATATTTTCAAGGATAATAAGGTGCCCATCAACCTAAAGAAAAAGCCTTACGACACACTATGGTCTGAATACTTGAATTTTGCGCCAATAGTCCAATTTTTAAAATTCTTCAAGAACAAAAATATGCATCTTATGAATTGCTAAATGTGCCCTTTATTGTACACACATATTTATTTTACGAATAATCAAGTAGGCTTTGATACATTTTACTGTCAACTTGACGTTTGATTTTCCACCGGCTAAATATCTCATAAGTAGTAGGTTTTTTCTATATTCGGGACGTGTTTTAACAGCTACATATCTTAAAATTAAAATATCCTTAATATGGATGTTTTAGAAGAAGGTAAGTAAAATAAATTTTTAAATAAGTACGTCAGTTTTTAGGTTTAGACTTTTTCAGTAATAAAACAAATAGGAAAATGATGCAAACTTTTCACTTTGTTCGGTTTTTAAAAATTTCTATTGGACTACAAAAAATATATTAGCAACTATAGCAAAACTTTTACAGGGTTGTTTTCCTTGATGTACCTACTTTAGTGGGAAATAAAGTTTTTTTGCAGAAAGCTGCAGGTTTGATAGATTTAAAGACATTTATTGTGCAATAATTATGCTTGCGTTCCACGTAACTCAGGCACCGCACCTGAGTTTTGCTGTAAATTGATTAATATTTATTCCATATTCCAAAAAAAAATATTGTGAAGGTAGTCTAAGGGCTTAAGTTATATATCTCAGAGGTCAAAGTTGATATTTTTTAAAATCCAAGATGGCGGATACATTTAGGAGTAGCTATTTTTTTACTCCTCAATAAAAATAACTTATTTGCACTTATGTAGTAGTGAAAAGGCATTATATTATATAGAAATATGTCACTTGTTAAGACTGCACAAGAAATACTATTTTTTTCTGCTACATTAACATTACCAAAACATTTTAACAGCGCAGCCTTACAATTTTTAAAGCTTTTTTAAATTTTATTAGGTACTAATGAGTTTGTGGAAACTTAGGACTTTTCTGCTCTAAATTCATACTTATTCCATATTATGAAGATTATTTAAAAAAAATCTATTACTTTCTCTGTAAAAAGGAATTTCGCTACCTTGTCCAGGAAAAATTCGTTAGAAGTTGAAATTATTATTAGATATTGAGATCTTGTTAAAATGGCACAACCCAATTTATTGAGAATTCTTAAGTTTCTATAAATTTATTGTTATATTGAAGCTTCGTTAAAAGCTCAATTATTGTTAAAACCGATATTTTCTTCAATAATTTAAATTTGTTGCTTTTAAAAAAATAAATAAAATCTCTGGCAAGTTAAAAAATCATATTCTTTAATATTTCCTGATCAATTTTAACAAATGACAATTTAACACAAAAAATTACTTAGATATAAAAAATATTCTTGATGTTTTAAAGGATACATGACTACAATTTTTTTTATCAGCAGTAACTTTATTGATAAAATGAAAAACAAAAAAGTTTTTCCTATTCAACACCTTTTCTGTGGATAGATAGTATATGCATACTTTTGGCGTCAAATGTGATCATTCATACCATAGTGCGACAGCTGCATCCTACCTGTGCTTACGTCTGGCCTAGAGACTATAGCAATTACCCGAAAAACAGCAGAACAACTACGAGTTGCACAAAGATCCATTGAAAGAATCATGTTAGGAATAACCATAAGGGAAAAAATACGGAACACCCACATACGTCAAAAAACAAAACTAATAGATGTTGTTAAAAGAGTGGCAAGTCTGAAGTGGCAATGGATCGGACATGTCTTGCCACATGTGGCAAGACAATATCCAGACCGATGGCCCTAAAAATTCATTCTATAGAGACCTAGTTGAACAACAAGAAATGTGGACCGACCAAAAAAGAGATGGGTCCATGACGCCACAACAGTGACAGGAAGACAATGGATAAAATTAGCTATAATCGCAAAGCATGGAAAAACCTAGAGGAGGCCTATATCCAACTGGATATAACCAGACTGAGAAAGAAAGAAATGAAAGAAAATGTATCTTAGGCTATAAACCACCGTAATATCCTCTTACTAACAGTTTCAATCAATGAATATTCTGCATATGAACAAATAAATCTGATAAATTGATTCGGAATAAACATTTTTCAACAAGTCAATCATATTTTTTTCATTTGTTATGAACTTTGTCTACAAAAAAATCCACTTCACGAGGGATTTGAGTTGAAAAGACATATTTATAAGGAAATAGATTTTAAAAGATTTTAAAGTTTGCTTGGATGCTATCTCCTAATTATGTTAACATTACTAATACAGAAATAAATAAGATACTTACGAATATATAGGTATTCGTTTTTCCTCAGACTCCTTAAACCAAATGACTATGTGCATCTTATCTCCAACAATAGCGGGGTCAATATCACATGGCAACTTGGCAACTCCACCCAGAACAGCTTCGGCATCATAGAAACTGGATGCTGTAAAAAAGATTTCAATTAGATTGAAGGTCTATATTCTAAGGTAGATGATTTTCACTAAGTTAATATTTTTTTTCATTTTATTATTATAGATATCCTTTATTTAGATTTTTCACAATACTTAGTTACATTTACATATTTATATTTTATTTTACTAACAATCTAAGTAAATGTATCTTCTAGTCAATGCTTATTAGCATAAGTAAAGAAGAACCCAACTATCTCTATGAATATATGACAAGGTTTGTTATTTTAGCAATAACAGAATGGAACATGGCTTTTAACTATCTTAAATTAACTCAGACATAGATTTTGTTTCATATCCTACAGTTAGTAGGCAAACTATTGAAAACGCCAATAGCCCTACTTGTCGGATTATTCAGGGCTTTATTGGTTCGTGCCGCACTAGAGTAGAGTAGTAGATATCTATACATTTGTGGAGGATTATTTTCTTTAAAAATGTCTTCTGGGTACCTATATCGCCATGGTAAGAAAATCTACGAAATAAAATGGTTCTTTTTGTAAACATCGCTGTTTGGATCCAACGGAGATCAATTTGTCGGCGGTATTTCTTACAAAAAAAATATATATTTTCCTACATTTATGTCTCAACCAAACTAGAAATTTCTTCATTAATAATTATTATAATATTTTTATTTAAATATTACATATTGATAATGCAAGAACCCTTTGCTTTTTATCTTATATTAATGGAGTCTCCTGAAAATGCTTCTTCCATCTGTGTACTGGCGCTATTAGATCTTTACCTAATAACTCACCAACACTAAACTAAGTCGCAAGTTGATATAGTAATTTGTTTGTTTGCCGTTCTGGGAAATCCATCCCAGTTAGCTCGTCTGATAATGGGGTATAGGCCCCGAAACCGGTAACGAGAGGGTGGTTGGTTTCCCCATAACGGAAAACAAATATAACTTTTTGTTATTTTTGAAAGCTGAAAATTTTACAAAACAGCAGTTATATGGCAAGAAATAATTTTATTAAAATTTTACATATTGATACTATAAGAACCCTTCACTTTTTATTTTGTAAGTATGACCATATAAATACAATCGTGATGTAATTTTCGCCGCGTAAATGCTAGACAATAACGGACCCAGTATATTTCCCTCTGGCGCCCCTCTCATAATATTACCCTTTGGCCACACGACTGTTCCTATCTGAACAAACTGAGACCTATCCGATAAATAGCTCTCAAAAATTCCGACTGATTGTCCCTAAAACCCCATAATATGATAAAATGGCTAGAAAAGAGCAATCCATGAGAAATTGTATTGAATGCCTTAGAATAATCCAGCAGTACAATAATCGTTGTCTTGCCCACATCACTCATTCTCAGAATATCATCAATCACATTCGACCATCAAAAATATCATCATCTTCTGTGAAACTAGTTTTGTTTAGATCTGGCATCATTGTATATATCGGGAGTTCCCTCCATAATATACTGGAGGACCTCTTCAATCTGATTGGATCGATTAACTGCAAAATGTCTTTAAGATTCGGAGTTTAAGGATCTCTGTAAAACAGTGTTACACCGACCGTCCTGATATGATTCATCTAAGCACCATCTTGGCGATCTTCATTTTTATGCCATTTTGCTGAGATGTTTCTTCAGTCAACTCCATTCAATCTTCCAGCTCAAGTGATCACTACTATTCTTTCTTGTTGCTTCTTCATTTAATTCTTCTTTGGAATAGTCCACTGCATATGTTAAAAGAAAGACGTAGACACAAGTTTTGTGTGTTTGGTTTGGTTTTTACCATTTTATCTATTTTCAAATATAAATATAAAAAAAAAAAAAAAAAAAAATTGTAGTAAATATTTTAGAAATTTTAGTATGTGCATGTGCTATCTAATACACCTCTAATATACAGGGTCCCTTCACAAAGCTACTATCCCCATTAAAGATAATATAAACATTTTCCTGTTTCATGAATGCGATGTCAAGGATGTGGTAAATGTAGCATCCTGTTTCGATTTGGGGTCTATATTTCCATTTGCAACCCTTGTACTAAAATATTAAAACCCTTTTTTCGGTTTTACAAAACAAAGGGAATTTTAAAAGCTGTTGGCATTAGTATACCCTCGAAAATCCTTAACAATCGCTTTGCTAGATAAAAAAAATACATTTTAAAAAAAGCTTAAAAAAAAAAAAAAAACATTTTTAAAAATTAATAACCGAACATTATTCAACAGCATTATTATTTAGAGGATTACCCATTAATTTACATTTAACTATAAATTCCACAGCATTAACATAAATAAAAGTTGTGTTAGTATAATATTTAAAATAGTTCTATAATTTTTTTTTCTCAGCTAATATTTTGACAGACGATGATAGAAAAAAATACAGATTTAGACATCCATACCAATCTATTTAATTTACTAAAAAAGTTTCTAATATTTTTAAGTTAACTATAGTACTATTCTTTTAAAAGTTCCCAATAAGGGTCAGACCTAGTTAATGAAAGTTGTGTAATTTTTTTAATGAAAATTTTTTTTTTTTTTTTTTTTTTTTTTTTTTTTTTTTTTAATAACAATAATACTTTTCAAGATTGCTTCTGTTGACGTTGTTAGGTTATTAGGTGGTTGTCATAAATAAAACATAGATTATTGAAATTATTTAATAAGAATAGGTATTAAGAAGGTATTTTACCGCAGACCCGAAGAGATTTTACTTAAAGACTTTCTCAGTGAGAATAATAACTCCCCTGTTTCTTATACATATTTCAGTTAAAGGGACTTAAGAACTATAAGAAGTAAATTTTTGTTTTCATGTTCTGACGATATCTGAGAGTTCTTAGAATTATAGTGATTATTGAATAATTATAGTTGTTTAATAAGTGAAATTAATAGAAGACTTTGAAATAGGATGATGTTTTTCATGTTATAGAAGGTTGATAGATCAAATTCCATTTCTCTTAATTGTTTTATTTCAGTACAGTTAATCACAAATTGAATTGATGTGTGCAAAAACAAGCATATTTTCAACATCTTAGTTTACTTTAGTTCTTTATATAATTAAACTTGCATCAATCCAGAGAGTATTTGTGAAGCAAAAAATTATAAGGGTAATACATTTTGTAGATATAATTTAGAAAATTTATAATATATAAAAGATTAGAACAATAACCTCCTTTTCGAAGGACAAAAGAAACACTCCAAAACCCATTAAATATACCCTTTATTAAAAAATAAATAAAATATTAGCCAAAAACATTCATGCAAACCAAAATAACTAGAACATTATCCACATCATACCTTTATTAAATTTGTGTCCACATTCCTGTCAGGAAAGCCAGAAATGTTTGTTTAAATATTAACTTATTTTAATTGAAACACATCAGAATATATCAAAACCACAACTATAGGTTAATTGGGTACTAATTTTTATACCTAGTAAGTGACGCGTCAACAAGTATAGGATAAAAACAATTATTAATATATAGTAAATTATACAATGTCCTGTTTATTTATGAAATGACCTTCCTTTCAAATGTGTGAGGAATACGCAAAAGTAAAATAAAACATAATTTTGGTTTGGTTTGGTGTTTGATATTCTAACAACATCTATTACAAACCTTTAGTGCTTTTAGTGAGTAACTGTATTTTTATTATTCTTTGTGCATCCCAGGTAAAATATATATTTCTAAGAAATATAAAAACAATGCAATAGATATCAAACAGATTCATAAAACTAATTTCTACAAATTATTGTAAAGAGCATTTATATTACTTCTCTGCTATTTAAAGCCTATCCCTCATTACCAACATTACCTTATTAGTAGAGAAGACCTCTTCTCTACTAACTCAACTTTAAAACCTTGTTTTAAAACCTCTTTATATTTTAAACTGATTTATAAATAAATCTGTAATGTCCAAGGCTGTTTCCTGAAATATAAGTTTTAATCTATTTATTATCATATAGGTATATATACAAACCTGAAAATATTGATATGACGTGAAACCCCGCACAATTAGAGACCCTTTACCAAACATCTGACTACCTGACAATGTAATTCTAGAACGAGTCAATATTTTCTAATGCTTTTAAGTTTTTTTAACATTTTTGAATATCTTCCAGACTATTCGTCAATTCTTGATCAGTGAAAAGATTATTTATAACTATATAATTAGTACTGTAGGTTGTAGGTTAAATAAAAGAACAAAATCAAGTAGAATTTATGAATAAAAACTCAAAAAATAAATGAAAATATTTAGAAAAGGAACCGTAAACGTCAATGTCAGCCAAGTGTCAGAGATCAATTGGATTTACCACAGATTATCAATTTGAACGATTTGAAGTACAATCGATTCCAGTTTAGAGATTTTCGTTTTTAAGCCTCCCATACAACTGAAGTCCCAGCCATACTTGAAATGAAATGAATACAAGAATATAGATGGGTTCATACATAAATCCTTCGTGCGTCATCTTTTGTTGCCTTTTAACCAGTTTTACTATTTTATTTCAAAATGATAGATCATATTTCAATACTATTGGAGTGATGGAACGATGGTTTCTCCAAATTATAGTTATAAATTTGTGTCAAATTATGTCAAATAACTTTCGTTTTAGAATATTATAAATACTATGAATTAGTTTCTGCATTTTGGTCTGTGTTATTACGTGTGTTTAATGTTTTGAAGTTAAGTGCAGGAAAAATAGAGAGAAGATGAACTATAGACCAGAGCAAAAATAATTTATAGTTAGTATTCGGTGCCGAGACAGAGAGTTTTATACACCAATAAAGTTACCAGAAGTAAAGTTTGTATACCATCTCGTATATGAAAATTAAAAATAAGAGAAGAAACTAACGATGTCACAAGTTAGGGTAAATAATAGATGGTTGCAACTGCAGAAAGATAATGTCAAAAGGCAACTGGTTAAAAAATAAGATTAAAATTAGTTAATCAACTTTAAGGTATACAGTTCAGTAAGTGTTATTATTGTTTTATTTTATGTTGTGTTTTCTTATTCTTGTGTAATATATATTTTATTTAAAATGTTTTTTTTTTTTATATTAATAAATATAATAATTGCACAAGGTCGTTGGAATCACATCATTGATGCGCGACTATCTTTCTATGTTATTATATTGTTTTCTTGACATGTTCAGAAAACCGTTCTCTGCGGCTCTCTAGTGCAACGTAAATAACGTCTACCGGTCAACGTATCTTCGAAAATGTATGTAATAAAAAAGCTGAACCAAAAATTCTACACGCTCCTCTTCATTTGAAAAATTCTATATTTACAACTTTTGTTTATTTTACAAAGTTTCATTTTTATTTACAAAGTTTTGACAGTTTCACATTTCTGAGAGCAAAGACGATTAAACTTGTTTCTATGACTAAGTGAATGATTGTTTAAAAATTATAAGAATTGGCAATAACCTGTAATTTTTCGAAAAACATATTACAGCTTTATATCGCTGAAAAGCAAAAAAAATAAAAAAAAAAAAAAAAAAAAAAAAAAAAATTTAAAAAAATGTTTTGTGTCGTATGTCAAAAATGCAGGCTTTAGAAAAATCGAATCATAGATTCAATTAGGGATGTGACCTTTGGTTTTGTCTAAAAATAATATCATGGAATTAGGGACAATTTTGAAATAGCCAAATTTTGTTCTTTCGAAATATCTAGGTAAAACTAATGAACTTTTTAATAAATCTGAAAACTCATATTTATGGTTCCACAAATCTATAATTCTTTTCCCATTTAACCGACTCTCTATTCCAGTAGTTTCCGAGATACCCATAGAGAAACATCGTATAAAATCCTCACCTACAAAAATTAACAATGAATTTTTAACTTATTTATAAAAATAAGTATAGAGTATGTCGAGAGTATTATATATTTCCTTTTAAACAGCCCATAATAAAAAATAAAATAAAAATAATAGGTGCCATTAAAAACATACGTTTGAGTCATATTTCGAAAGACAGCTCTCGAAGGAAAACTAGTTGGGCTCATTAAGACTCCTCACTAGTATCTAAGCTTTACCTTTTGATTACTTATATAGCATACAGCAGACAAAACAGCTACAAAAGACAGCAGACAAAACAGCTACTCTGAGCACAAAAGACCTTAGTACGTATAATCAGGGAAGTGTCGTCAATTGAAACTGTTCCACGGTAAACCCTGTGGTGATGGAAAGCCTGACGACGATTGCTGCAGAGAATGCGGAGGGAAGAAGAAACCATAGAGCAATCTGCTGTGCCACTGTCCGGCACTGAAATACCGGGACGCATTAAAACTTTAGGGCAAGGTTTTTGGAGGGACTAGAGAGGAAGCAGCAGAAGCCAACATCAGGACATTGGGAACCTTGCAAAGAGCTGGAAGTGCATTAACGCAAACGAAGAATGAGAGGAAGGTTTGGTAAAACAATACAGGGTTATCGCAATGGACCCAAGTCCTCCGAGTGAGGGATCAAATATGATCCCAAACCCCAGCAACCTTAACCTAACCTAACCTATAGATAACCGATAAGTAAGAGGGGGAGTCAAAAATGTATAATTTCTGACACTCCTTGTATTTTAGAAACCAAGGAGGCTAGAACAAACTAAAAGGTAGCATCTTTAGTTTCATAAAATATAGCAAATACGGTAAAACCGCATCTTTGTAGGCAAACCCCATGCAAACACAATGGAAAATGGACACCTAAAATTTCACTATCTAATCGTAAGGACATCTCAATTAGGCCCTAAATGAAGTAGAAATATAAGCACCGGCATCATTAACACAAACCAGGAGTTGACGCAGATCTATGCCGCCTTTAATTTCGAAATTAGTTGGACCCCATTGTGAGGGGATCTAACCGTCTCAGTTTAAGCTCAACTGCCAAAGAAACTTCAAGACAAAGAGCCACTTTCTGGCCAGTAAAATAACTGCCAGAAGAGGGAACAGCGTTAAAACTGAATGGGTACTCATTAGCATTTGTGTTAAGAAAATTGAATGGTCTGGTATTATACAAGTCGTAAAAACTTGAAATTGTTCTCTTGTCGTGTTTTGTTCCGGTTAACACTTAATGCTGCATATAAATTGGTATTCGTTTGGTGAAACAGTTGTACAAAGTATTATATAAAAGTGGAAACTCGAAATGTCACCATTTTGGTTGTTTTTTATCTACAAACTTTTATGTATTTGCTCCCTTTCTATTTTAGTTAATTCCAGGCTTTTGTATAAAACCACATAGCAACACCTTTCTGTCAAAATTGAATTCATTTTCTCTGACTATAAGTTAACGTTCCATTAGTTTCATATACTCTGTTTTATTTCTCAGGTAAGATCTCAACAGACGATGACAAAAAAGGCAGATGACGTCCATACCAATCTATTTATTTTACTAAAAAAATCATATACAGGGTTATTCACCACATACGACACGGAGTGTTGTAGCTAAACGATTAGGGTTATCAAAGTTATTAATGCTAAATATTTACTGAAGTCTATTTATTGATCACATCAGGTTAGTAATAAAAATAATACCACCATGGGCCAGAGTGTCTAGGAAATTTCTATTTTAAAGTATTTCTAGATTTCTAAATCTATGCAATAACTTGTTTAATTTAAATGGAAACGCCCATGTTAATTTTAGGAGAATCAGATATACAATTTGAATTGTTATCAATCAGGCTATACCCACCTCTTTTACCTATCCCCTGCCAGTTTTCAGAAATGTGCATTTTTCTTTAAAATTTAGACCTTATTTATCAATATATCCATGGAATACTGATTATTTTAGATTGTTTTAAACCAACTGAATGTAATAATGCAGACTAGTTATATTATCGTTTTAGCAAAATGATAATATTACTAGCCCATTTGTATGCAAAAGAAAACTATCTAAATATTTATAAAGAGTATGTACTAATTAAACATACTGCCATTATTTCCTGCCCACATTGAATTATTAATTACATACTTAATTATTTTTCAAAGTTAATAATTATTCTAATAATGATCTGAATCAGAAATCAATATAATATTGTTTTATGAAAATGAATGTCTCTGTTGAGAAATGAAATAATATTTTAAGGTGTTATTTTTTACCATTAATCGTCTAATACACATACAAAATTCAGTTTTAGTATTTGAGCAATTATTATTAATCAACGCAAACAGTCAATTAATGTAGTTTGAATACTGGAATAATATTAATTGGTCCCCTTTAACAAATATTTTAAACCTTTTTCTATTTTTAAAAGAAAAACAAATAAAACAAACTATTTTTTTAATTTTATATTAATATTAGTATCTGTACCCCTTTGAATAGCCTTAAGTACCTCTAATATCATAACTTCAAAATATCAGTACCTAAGGGTATATTGATAAATGAGTTTAAATTACAAGAAAATGCATTTCTACGGAAACCTCAGGAGATAGGTAAAATGGTATAATACAATTTGATAGACAATTAATTAAACTGTGCATCTGATTCACCTAAAATATATATTTTTCTATCCTTTTTTAATCTAAATCTTAAAACAAGTATTGCTGTTTAAAGCTAGAAATAACTTAAAAATAAAATTTTGAACTCTGTATAAGGTATAATTTTTATTATAGTAACACAATAACTGATCCATAAATAAACTTCAGTAAATATTTAGTATTAAAACTTTGATACCCCCTTGGAGAAATGGGAAGTCTTAAAATTTTGACTGCAATTTCACAAAATTGAAAATATTTAAAAAACGGTGGTTTTATGTAATAAACTTTATCAAATTCTACCTTTATTTTAATCGAAACTAAAATGTAATAATATACAGGTGTTACATTTAAAAATAATAAACTTTGATATTTTTTATTTATTTAGGGACATTCTAAAAAATTCTGTAAAAATATTTTTAAATTATGGCTCCCATTAGTCTTCAACGAACCCAAAACTTACAAAAGTTGTAAAATTCTATTCGTTTAGCTACAATAATTCGTGTCGTATGTGGTGAATGAACCCTGTGGCGATTTTAAATTAACTCTGGGTGGGTTTATATTTAAAACGTCAAGGTATCGTTATTTTGGAATCCAGTTTTATTAGTTTATTTCAAATATGGCCCCAGGTTATATTTCTCAATATTATTAAAGGACGAAAACGATAACCATTTAATGGACGCAGATGCATGAACCTACTTCTACGATTTTTGAGGCTTCAGGAAATTCTTGCCGAATTATAGGTTAAAAATTATGTCAAATATTTTGTAAATATTTTGCATTTTGTTCGTAAAATTACGTGCTTTAGTGTTTCCTGAAGTTAAATAGACGAAATATTCCCCTAGAGCACCTCCGGCAACTCCCAGTGGACGATATGCCAAGAACGTATAACTTTGACAAACATGTCAATGTAGTAATGAGTAACAAGAAGTTGGATTGAAGAAGGAAACGTTTGCCCAGTAAAGCTAAAACACCATAATCCTATATAATTGACAAGCTCCAAAACCAATAATGGAACAGGGATCGGAGTGTTTGGGCCGAGAGCTAATTAATCCGAACCATCAACTTCAATTCTAGTATCCCACAGGCAGAAATCTACGCTATCGAGAGATGTCTACAACTTTATCTTGATAGGAACTATCGGAAACAAGAAATAGCCATCTTATCTGATAGTCACACAGCGTTAAAAGCGATCAACCTAGTGTAACAATCAATTGAAATTGGTCAAAGAATACAGAGAAAGCTGAATAAATTAGTAAAGAAAACAAAGTCCCCTGACACTGGTGCCTGCTCACCGCGGATAGAAGGTACTGAAAGCAAAATCTAGCTAGGAAAGGAGCGAACACTCAATTAACTGGACCAGAACCGTTCTGATTTTCAAACGGAACCAACTCAAAGGAACTCAAGAACTTGAAGATTCCATCCGCAAACCTGGAATGGAAATCTGTAATGGTTTAGACACTGAAGAAGTTTCTGAGGGCTTTACGATCAAGAAAAATCACAGATCTTCCTGTCTGAGTAAGAACAATCTTCGGACTGTCAGCTGGTTTTAAATAGGACACTGTTCCCTCAATGAACACCCTCAGTAGATTGAGAACTAAGAAGAAACGGCGAATGCAGATTCCAGAAGATGGGAAACATCAGTACACCTCATCACCGAGTGTCAGACGACAACCATTCGTGCCATGAATTTTGGTACGACTGATATTGGAGATGGAGAACTACCCTCTATAAAACCGTCCCAGATACTGGCTTTTGTCAAAGCCCTGGGACTGTATGATGACTTATGATTCAAGAAAGGGGGACACAATGGATCTGTAAGGTCGAAGTGATTAACCCCCCTCCCACTCATTCTAAATTCTAAATTCTAAAAAAATTCCCCTAGAGAGCCAACAATAGTCACTAATAAAGAAGTATATGATACTAGAGTAGCTGTAAAATAAAGACATAACATGAATATGTTTTAGTACTCAGCAGAGAGATAATAAAATTCAGCAAGTGTTATTAATAAAATATTTTGTTTCATATATGTTGTGTTTTATTTATTCCTGTGCAATATTAACATAAATGTTTTTACATAAGTTATATTGGTAAATATAATAATAATTGCAGGAAGTGTCTTGGAGTTTTAAAATAAGAAATAGTTCTTTTTATTTTTTTTTTTTGATATTTGGTGATTTGTTTAAAATACACTATTCTTTGCCTTGTATTAACACAGACCGTACTTAAAAAAAATTACTCGATCAGATTTTTTCAGTTTTATACAGACTTTTAACAATATTTTGAAGTAAACACATGTCATTTTAAATATATTATTTTCCTGCAACGCCTTCCAGTTGTAATAATCTTATTTCTTTGTAAAATGAAATAAACTACTTTAAAATTTAAATGACAGACACATTGTCAAGAATTTTCTCGTTGGACAGACTACAGAAGTTAAATGTATTATAAGTTTATTTTTTAACTTGTGTATTACGATTATGTACCTAAATTCAACAATTTCCTAATTATGAAGTTTAGATTTCGAAATGTTAAACAAAAATTTTGTAATTTCCAGACTTGATATAATCTCATTTTATACATCTATAAATGCTAACTTGAAAACTAATGTCAAATATTATTAAGTATCGCAGCTTCCGCAGAATGCCAACGTTAAATGAAATCGAACACATCGAAATTAATTAAATCGAATTGTTTAAGTGATATTTTCAAAAGTCAATAACTCGAAAACGGTTGTTTTGACGCAAGGTTTGACGTACATTGTGTGTATCTCGATTTTTGCTTAGAATTGAAGGAAGAACGGAAATATGCAATAATATACAGGTGGTTCCATTTAAAAAATGAAACTTTGATGTGCCACGACTTTATGACCGACCCTGTATACTTAAATTTATTACCCACTAATAGATATTTAAATAATTTTATATTTAACTTTTTGCGGTACCTCTTATATTTTACCTAATAATCGACCGTTCCCATACATATCAGCAATATGTATGGTATCAATAAATATGTCAAAAAGTGTGAAAATGTTTAAAATGTGGTGAATGTGTTTTCTGGATAAAGACTGGTTATTTTTGCACTGTAATAGGTATCTAAAAAATAAAAGGAATCAACAGAAGAACTAGCGTGTCAGTGTTTTTTTAAACAAAAATAAATTTATCTAACTGAAAAAAATTATTGGCTAATCAACAATAATTCAGATTCCTGTAAAAAAAACGTCTTTCCTTTATAACCCATAAGCCGACTGCACAAAATGTTTCATAACTTCTCATACTATGATAAACAGAAACTTGTGTACCAGTAAACGTACTTGTAAACTTGTGTACCAGTAAAAAAAGACATAGTATGGAGAAAATGTAGCACCTCTAGTATAGAAAAAATGTCATGAACTAACAATACCTTGAAATTTATTATATGACATACTAGAATTTTAGATTGAGATGTTCGAATATTTTCTTGAAAGAAAAATAATTAAAGAACGCACCATAAAGGGTGTTAGTACCATAATGACATCACGATTGATTGACATATTCAATTAGTTTCGCGTACTTCCTGTTTCACCGGAAATAACAACTTTTGATTTTTAAATGGTACCCTCGATGTTGTTTTACGTTTTGCTTAAAAAATAGTATTTTAAGTTTCAATCTAGAGTCGAAATATAAAATATATGGTACCAAATTACTCGTAAAAATACTTTTTACAAATATGCTAATGAGCCACCCATGTTATGAAAACTTTTTTTATAAAAAAAATCACAGTCCTTTACAAAGATGCAACCGGGGGGGCATTGAAAATGATGAATAAAAACGTAAAAATATGATTAGTGTTAATATGAGTGTATTACATACATATGTTTAAATAACGAACTTAACAAAAAACAACAGATTTAAAGATTCATTGAAAAAGTAGTAATGTTAACATTAAATAAAACATTATCAATAATAATTATGCGATCGCACCGATCCGTAAAACAAACAAGCAAAAAAACAAAATAACATACAAAACATCAGGTTAACATGATGACAGATCATGATCGATGACAGATAAAGAATTCTTACGGAAAGTTATACTTTACGATATAATTTTTTAACTGTTAAAGGCAAACCCCATTTAAACACAAAACTTTTTAATACCTACTACTGTAAAACAGTTTTTTTAAATTACTAAATTCTTAGCCACGCTTCTGTTTTTCTTGGCTGTTGTGCGTCACGTCACAGATTAACAGGCCCACGTTTGCACCACAAGGCGATGCTGCAGACCACTAACTTGTAGTCAATCTACACAAATATCAAAAGCTTTTTTTCTTTTAAAATGTGTTCAGATTTTGTAAAAAGTATAAGTCAAAATCGCAAAACTTAAAATTGATATGAGTTTCTTAGTTTTTAACTAATATAGTGGCGAATTACAAAAATTCCTTTTCAATGAAAATTAATCAGTTAAATAAAATAATTTAATAAATTACTAGCTTTGTCCCGCGACTACGTTCGCGTTACACCTCGAATCGTTCATGCATTGATATAAATGATTTTTTACTTCTTTATAGAGAGCTAGCGAGCATAGATGTTTTTTTATTTTTCATCTTTTTTTATTTATTAAGAGTACTAATACTCTCTTTATAGGTTATTTTTTATTCTTTGAAGGATAATTGAGGAAGATATATTTCGTTATGATGTCACTAAATAAACCCTTGTATAAAATTTTATACTGTCTGGTTTATAATGTTATAGTATTGCATTTTCGTACAGCAAACTTTCATTCCCTATTCTACTCCCTAAGTGTATAAATTTCATAAATTCGCTTTATCTTTGTGCCAATTTTTATGTGTATAATCCAGAGGTCACCAAGTTTTATATAAATTTTTACTAACTTTACCCATTTGGTTGATGAATTTCAAAAATTTCTTCTAATTCTTTTTGTAGGATTTCATTCTTCTAGACCAAATAGTAAGGAATTTTCATACAACAAACTGTTCCGACATAATTTTACTCTCTAAGAGGACGAATTTCCTAAAATCTCTTTGTGTAGCTAATTCACTAATGTCGTTTAAACGAACCTTTGTACTAATATTTATGTATCTAAAGCTGGCGGTATGAACTCACTTCTAAAATATCTAAAAACTTAATATATAATCTAACTGACACACCACTGACAATGACAAATAATTTATTTCTGGAGGTATTGTGTGTAGGTGTTTTTCAGGTATGTTTTAGTATTTAGTCGTTTTACACAAAGAAATAGCCATTAAGCACTATAAAAATACTTCATAACAAATCTACACATTTAAAAAAAGAATCATCAAGATTGGTGAAGCGGTTTCGGCGGGATGGATGCAACAAAAAAACCTTTTGAGCTTTTATATATTATGTATGGATTAATTATTTTTCTAACATATTTTACTTTGCAAATTTTTATAAATATTCAGAGTCGCCAATATCGTAGTCCACCGTGTCCAGCCTGTTTAGCCAAACGTAGGCCGATTCCTCTTCGGCGGCGCGCGGCGTCGTGACCCTGGCCGATGGAAGAGTCTTGAAGACGTTCATCCGCGCATAGGAACAAGTTGACTGCGTAGCGTATTGCGTATTAATCGATTCTGAAACTTTCTATCTCATGTATAACATGTTATGCAAGTTTATTATTTTAATCTCGATTTTAATAGAAAAATATGTGAAATGCCACCTAAATATCTTCCGCCATGACATGTTTTTACTTTTTTGTTATGGTAAAGTGATTTGTATAAACTTTATTCAATAACGTATATTTTCCTCCATTTATGATTTTTTAATTTTAAGCAAAAATTAAGTATAACATTTCAGGAAAAAGAAACACTGTAATATTTAAAAGAATAAGAAGAAATTAGCCTTATTTTGAAAGAAAAATATAGAAAAAACTCTTTCTATAGAAAAAAGTCTTTATACTAACCAGAATCCGGTGACATATACGCGGTCTCACCGGAACCATTACTTATTACTTCACATAACTTGAAGAATATCTACTTTTAATAATGAACACTTCAGAAATACACCAGTAAAAACATTTATTATTTGAGATTAAAACTCGAATAAAATTTTAAATATTAGTTACCTATGTTGTTATAGCTTTTATAGGCCTGTTTAACGACTTAATAAGTTACCTAGCGAAAAAATCTGTGCGCGTACCTACCACTATTGTTACAGGTTAATTTTTTAAAAAAATATGTTACACAAATTAAAAACGCTAAAATTTTAATGGTATTACTTGTGCATTATTTGCCTAATAATGCAATTAGTTGGAATTATATCTTCTTTAAATATAATTAGACTTTTTAACGACTTTTAAGTTACCTAGGAAAAAATCTGTGCACGTACCTACCACTATTGTTACAGGTTAATTCGTTAAACAAATGTGTTACATATTATTCGTGGTATTAGTGGTATTATATTGGAATCAGCTTGGCATTAGTGGGGCATTATATGAGAAATTTTGGTATTTAATTTGTATTTTTGGCATTACTTTGGCATAAGTATACAGACATTTGTCAGCAGTTTACTCCTTGTAGATAATCAAAAAGTTTTTAGATAAAATTTGCTTTTTATGTCAGATCATTTCTATGAAAAATTACATTAGATTTTTATTAAAGACGCTCGGTAATTAAGACATTGACTAATAAAGCTTGTCCACTTTAAATAAGGGGTCACGAAATATCCTCCTTGGAGTGTTTGGGTTAAGGGATGTATAATAAATTAATCCTTGTTTTATAATAAAAACCATAAAACATTTATTTGTGAGTAAAATAATGCAATGGTTGGATATCTCTCCTTTATAATTAGGTGACTAAAAATACACTAAAATAATTAGAAAAAAAATCTTGTAATTATTTAGTAATTACGTCAATATTAATTAATTGACTTTCTAGTCTATTTTATTTTATGTACAAATATATTACTAAATCTTAATCTAAGCATTAAGTAATAAAACACTTTGTGCCCTCTTATATCGTAAGAGGTTACGAAATATACTCCTGGTTACACCCCTTACAGAAAACAGTGTAAGGGGTGCAAATAAATTGTATAATCACTGTTTTTTATAATAAAAACTATATAACATTTCTTATTTGTGAGATTAAAAAAACAAAACAATGCATTGGTTAAAATAAGTACATTCAATACATGTATTGTGTTAGACCTTTATATGCCCAGTATATTTTTGTTTAACAAACCAATCAGGAAAAAATCCAAAACCTACCGTTATAGGAGGTATAAGATGATTAAACTTATATAATGACAACTACTTATCGGATAACAAATTAATTACTACTGTCAGCTACTGTCTAGGTAGAATATACCTAGAGTACCTACACCTACCTATGATGTAGGTAGATTAAAGCTTATTTTGACTTTACGTCTCACTTCGGTGTCACAAGCTGAATTTTTCAGGGATGGAAGTACAGTACATGATATGGGGACCCTTATTCCGAAAGCAGTACAAAATTAGACCGGGTAAAAGGGCACTATCATCAAAAATCGATATATTAATACCACCGTATAGAGAAAACAAATACTTATTTTTTGATCCAGTACACAATAGTCTTCGTAGGGAGTAATTTTTTATAATTATTTACAAAAAAACATTTCCATTAGCGTTTATGACCAAAAAAAACATGAATAACTCATTTCAATCATGCGAAAATTTGGTTTAAAAATAGATTTTTTTTAATATAACTTTCATTTAACGAAAAACGAAGGCCTAAATGAAAAAAAGAAACAATTTAAAAGTTTCGCTTATGTCTTGACAAGGTATCAAAGCAAACCCCATATTTTTTGCTTTTAAACTAATAAAGATATATCAATAAACAATTAGCGATGTAATGGTTTTTGCGCGCGCTGGCCGACTGCCGCCGCTGCGCCGAGATTTCCTATATCCTTGTATATATGACGTCATGGTGTGGCAAATGTAGCATTTTAATTCGATTTGGGCTCCCTTATATAGGATAACAGAAACATTTTCAATGTTAAAAAACGAGATTTGAGAAACATTAGTTTTGAAAAACACCTGCAACATCATACGTAAAAAATAAACTACACTTTGCGTTGATATATTCTATTTTAATCAAAAATAAGTCTAAGTAGTAAATATTATTCCGTATTCAGAAACACTTTTTATTCAAACATTCTCCAATAAATCTTTTAATTCGGTTATATTGCCTTTTTAAACTTATGCGCCAAATTAGCTTATTTTTTTGTTTAAATTGTACATGAAATTAATTGTCTTGTCTTGACAATAGCCGAGAAAATATCGTAATTTCTCGTTAATATTCATTTGGAAACGTGACTTGGAAACCCCGAAACGGTTTTAAAAGGGAACGCTTAAACTAATTTCCTTATTTTGACAGCCGCGTGACGGCACTGTAACCAAAAAGTTTTATTTTTCTTCTTAAGTAATATTTCGTTGGGGCTTTTGCGTCGGCCTTTTATAGCTAGTTAAAAGTTTTGAAGATTTGGGCTCTCCCATTAAAATTTATTGGAAGACAAGCTGTCGTGTCACAGGGGATGTACTAATTAGATCTTTTATGATTATTTGGTGATAGATATACATTTTTTGTATTTTTTATTTGTCATCAAATGGTAAAAGGATATTTTCCACGAAAACTTAAAGGGGACAAGCATGCAGAATCAGTGAGAAAAAGCAACGTACAATAGAAGACAATGGAGAAGAATTGTAAACTCTGTTAACAGCGACAACGTAGTAGAGGCAACAAAGCAATGAGATTTTTGAATGTTCGGAGTACGGAAGAGAGATAGCATCACGTATTGGGCTTTTCAGGCACAGAAAAGGTCATGAAAAAAAACATCTTGCGTAACAATTTTCTGATGCGTGTCAAATACTCGTTAGCAAGTAATGGCAGTAAGTTAGTAAGGTATCTTCTTCTCCTTATCACGCCCTCTCCTGCCAAAGGTTGGCGATCCAAATGGCAATTGTGGCTCCGGAAACTGCAGTCCGGAAGATTTCCTCAGACGATTTCCTTCATTCAAACCATCTGCTTAAATCTTTTAGCCATGAGTTCTGGCGTCTTCCTATTGATCCTTTAACTTGCACTTTGCCCTCTATTATGAGGCGCAGTATTTCATATCTACCACCTCTCATCACATGACCCAGGTTTTGCATTTTTCTTTCCTTGATGGTGTTCAGTATCTCTTTTTGTTTCTGCATGCGCTGGAGTACTTCATCGTGGTGATCCTTTGTACCCATCAAATTCGCAGCATCCGTCTGTACACATACATTTCGAAGGTTTTCTATTCTCTTTTCGGTCTTTGAATCCAGTGTCCAGCTCTCACATCCATAGAGTAACACAGAGAAGACGTAGCATCCGAGCCATTCGAGTTCTGAGTTCCGCACTGACGTCTCGTAAGGTAAGATACAGGGTGTCATTGAAATGGTGTAAAAAAAATCGGGGGGTGATAGTACTCCTAAAAATAGTAAAAAAAAGTTCCTATAAGTATAGGGCGGGAAATGTTTTGAACCGCCATAACTTTCATAAGTTAAGGTTGATTAACCAGTTAGCAATCCATCAGAGCAAACTCTTTGCCTTCAATTTTCTCGAAAACCATCGCTCTGGGCGATGTGCAACAAGAGTACCTTTTTTGTAGGAAAAAGTATGTAGTTTTCAAAAAATGGACCCACGTTGCAAAAAAAAATAACCTCAAAAAAGTTATTCACGAAATAACCCCCTACCCTTGCAAAAACTACCCTTTCCGCTTTTCCAAATAATTTTTCAGTATCATCATTTGATTTAGGGTCAAAATTTAAGGCAGAGGATTTTTTTTCGAAGTCTTATCTCGTTTTTTAAGCCTACAATTTCAAAACAACCGTTTCACCCTTTCAGTGCCCCTAACTCCTTTAATATGCATGTTGCACCCTATACTTGTAGGAACTTTTTTTACTATTTTTAGGAGTACTATCACCCCCCGATTTTTTTACACCATTTCAATGACACCCTGTATAAGTCAAGTGAGGTATATATACTTTACTTTTTACTTTTTCGTATCCGGATTATATTATAGTTTATTAACCCAGTAATGGGCTACGTCCAATGCTTCCCGTTTAGCCAGCCATAGGTCATCGAGGGTACATCTGTGGGGGCACGCAGAACATTGAAGAAGATGTTCCATGTCCTGAAAGGCGCCGCAGTCGCATTTGTCGTCATTTCTGTTCAGCAAACCCCATTTGATCAAATTGGATTTTACTGGGGCCACCCCAGTTCTGATTCAGTTGAGCATTCTCCAGGTTTTCCAGTCGCTAGAAACACCAATTGGTGGGTCCTCTCTAAGTGTGTAGTGGGAGGGAGGTTCATCCAGGGGGTGGCTTAGGAAACAGCGTCTGGATTTAAGTCTACCTGTGCCGCACTCTTGGCCAAAAATTGTGTGACGAGCATCAAAAGTTTGTTTTAACTTCTCAATATTGTGAGCTTTCTGCATAAAATCAGACTTGTAAAACCTACGGCACTTGTAAGGTTTTCTAAGGGAGGTGGGTTTCACAACCTGTCACTATTCACATGTTTAAAACAGAGCTGATGTTCACCTTTTTTTGCATGGACAGATCTACACCACACTGGGCAGGCATATTCTGCAGTTGAAAAACACAGAGCTTGGGCAGAAGTTCTGACCACGGTAGGTTTGGCTCCCCATTTACTATTGATCAGCTTCCTTATAAATTTCGTGCTTACTTTTTTGCGTGTTTCATGATGGTGTTTGTAAGTCAATGTTTCTCAGCACGTGCAGATAAGTGAGCATCTGTGTGTTCCACAATGTATCCAGTACATAACATTATAAGTCTGCGGGTCATACAGAGTTATAGCAATACAAAACAGATAAGTATATGCAAGAGCTGTATAAAAATAGAACTATTATTGATCTTAAATAGTAATTAATATCTTTAATCATCTTATATTTAGTTTACTCAGCCATTATAGACAACAGGAATTAATATATGCAAGATATTTTACGGAAGATATAGACAGGCCGAAGCATGAGAAAATATAGTTGGAAAACACTAACAATTTATCTATATCTTTATATATACGTTTATTTAACCATTTATGTCTTGACAAATTCTAGTTGATTTTTCTACGTCATCGACGAATAGATTTGATTTATCCTTACATCATTCAAGGTATTTTTAAGTAGATATAAATCATCATCATTTTCAGCTTATTCAACCATTTTCAATTATGGTATAGCATCCCTCACATATTTCGACACTCTCTTTGTAATTGGTCCCATTGTTGTCTATTTGATTTCGCTATTTATATGCATGGCTGGTGCGTCACCCACTGACGTCCTGCTACCTCGAAGCCTATAAATAGTTACATTTATATTCTCTCATCTTTTTGTTAGTACTGTTCAACCAAACATATTAATAAACTGATCAAGTCTCTGTGTTGTTTTTAAAGTAATAATTGTCAGTCACGAGAAAGAAATGGGTAGGATTTGCCAAGCCATCTAACAAAAATCGTAGTTGGTGCCAGTAACGCGGATTAAATTGGTAAAACCCAAAAAACGGACGGATCGAGACAGTGAAAAGCAAGAAACAGCCCAAAGACACCGTTGGAACAGGGGACAAGCATCGCCGAAAGTCCAACACCTGGCAGAGGACAAGCCTCGCCGAAACCAGCTTAGAATAAGGACCTTGTCGAGGACAAACATAGCCAACACCAGTTAGGTTAGGAAGAAACGAAAAACGAAGCAACGAAAAACGAAAACCACCCGAAAACCCAGAAATCAATCACCCGAAAAAAACGAAATCATCACCCGAAAAACGAAATCATCAACGAAAATCATCCCAGAAAACATCGCACTCAATGAACATCGTAGCTAGACTCACCCTGTACATCTCTCTACTGTAAGTCGTATTTTTCTATTCTGCTTATTAGTATCGTATTTTGCATTTGCTTTTTATTATTTTTATTTTTTAAAACTATTTTCATTTTGCTTTTTTCCATATATATCCATTTTCCATTTATTTTATTTTTAATTTTATTCGTAAAAAACAATTTGATTAAGTTTATTTTATGTCCGATTCAGATAGTGAAATCGAGGAAATAACTAATAAATTTAGGCTTCAAAATTTAAGTTCTAGACATTTTGAAAAAGATAGTTTTGAACAAAGTCTCAGGTATAGAACTATTTCTGATTCAATTATTAACTCTGAACTAGAAAATATTTTAGATCAAGTAATGGCTACTTCAAATCAATCTCAAAATCAATGTCAAAATCCCTCTCCAAATAATTATTGTTTAAGATTATATATTGATACAATTCCTGTGTATGATGGCAATCCACACACTTTAAATATTTTTATTGATACGTGTCAAAGCTTAATAACAAACTTTTATAGAGAAGGAAACGATGGACATAATAATTTTATAATGCGTGCAATAATCGGAAGATTATCAGGCAGAGCATTGAGTTCACATTCATGAATTAAATTCTTGGGATCAAATTAAAACTTATTAAATGCCAAGCTTTGGTGACCAACGAAATCTAGATTGTCTTGTTCAAGATTTGATTATCCTAAAACCTGATCGTAACGAAACGCCATATAATTTTGGAATGAGGTCTTACGTTCATGATATTTTTCAAAATTAAATATGTTAAGTCTAAACCCAGCTGAACACACTATAAAAATAGCTAATTATGAAGAACTAGCATTAAAGACTTTTATTAGAGGCTTAAGTGGTCAATTACAAAATATTCGGTTAAAGTCAAACCTTAGAAAAAGCTATGAGTTTGGTTATTGAAGAAGAAAATTTTCTTTACTCTTAAAATAAACAAAATTTGGTAAATAACAATCAAACTTTTCAACTGAATCAAAGATTTACACCTGTAGATAATCCTTTCAGTAAACCAAGTGGTTCAAAGTAATTCGATCATAACTTTTAAAATTACAGAATAATAATCCTTTTCTGAATAATCCTTTTCAGAATAATCCATTTCAACCTTAAATAATCAAAAACCTTATTTTCACCTTATAATAATTTTAAAAATAATTCTCAACAAAATTTATTTAGACCTAATAATCAATCATTTAATAACAGACCAAATTCTAACCAATTTCCAATGAGATCAAATGTATTTCCAAGACCAACTTTTCAACCTTTTAATAGACAAATGAATTATCCTCAAAGTAATAATTTCCAACAAAATTTAATCAAAATCAAAACCATTTTTTAAATCTAGTCAAGTTATAAAAAATCGTTACAAAAAAAACGAACCCATGGAAGTATCATCCGGTAGAAATGCAGTTATGCATCCCAAGCAAAATTTATTATTTTCTCAAAACATTAACCCAGTGACCCAGAATGATTATCCTAATGAAACCTTTGATTGTTCTCAATATTATTGCGAAGAATATCCAGACTATGCTGACCAAGAATATTATAATTATTATTAGTAACAATGAAAATGCAAATTCTAATAATTATATCTCGACGACATATGACACACAAGAATATAATGAACAATTGAATAATGAACAATTTAATAATGAGTGTTTGTTTCCCAATAATAACACAGACACAGATAATGTAAATTTTCCTTTGACTCCACCTATGAAGCAGCCACGTAATA